>NW_026047139.1:0-181869 GCF_023864275.1 Schistocerca cancellata
CCATCAACTGGGCTTTTGGTAGAAATGACGCACCACCGGCAACATGATGTCCGCAAGATTGGCTACGAGGGGGGGGGGGGGGGGGCAGGAACAAGAAGATGACAAGTTGTAATTCTATTGGTATGTACTGTCTCTTTATAGTGTTTAAAGATTGATGTTTCAAGTTTGCCTTAGAACGTAGCATTTTATTTCCAAAGTCTAGTAAGTCTTTGCTTTCTCACAGCAGGGTGTTCACATTACAAGGCTGCAATTTTTATTTGCCCATCAAGTGGGCTTTTGGTGGAAATGACGCACCACCGGCAGCATGATGTCCGCAAGAGTGGCAACGAGGGGGTGGGCCGGGAACAAGAAGATGACAAGTTGTTATTCTATTGGTATGTACTGTCTCTTTATAGTGTTTTAAAGATTGTTCTTTCAAGTTCGCCTTAGTACATAGCATTTTATTTCCAAAGTCTAGTAAGTCTTTGCTTTCTCACAGCAGGGTGTTCACATTACAAGGCTGCAATTTTTATTTGCCCATCAACTGGGCTTTTGGTGGAAATGACGCACCACCGGCTGCATGATGTCCGCAAGTGTGGCAACGAGAGGGGGGGGGGGGGGCGGGAACAAGAAGATGACAAGTTGTTATTCTATTGGTATGTACTGTCTCTTCATAATGTTTAAAGATTGTTCTTTCAAGTTCACCTTAGAACGTAGCATTTTATCTCCAAAGTCTAGTAAGTCTTTGCTTTCTCACAGCAGGGTGTTCACATTACAAGGCTTTAATTTTTATTTGCCCATCAACTGGGCTTTTGGTGGAAATGACGCACCACCGGCAGCATGATGTCCGCAAGAGTGGCAACGAGGGGGGGGGGGGGGGGGTGAGGAACAAGAAGATGACTAGTTGTTATTCTATTGGTATGTACTGTCTCTTTATAGTGTTTTAAAGATTGTTCTTTCAAGTTCGCCTTAGAACGTAGCATTTTATTTCCAAAGTCTAGTAAGTCTTTGCTTTCTCACAGCAGGGTGTTCACATTACAAGGCTGCAATTTTTATTTGCCCATCAACTGGGCTTTTGGTGGAAATGACGCACCACCGGCAGCATGATGTCCGCAAGAGTGGTAACGAGGGGGGGGGGGGGGGCGGGAACAAGAAGATGACAAGTCGATATTCTCTTGGTATGTACTGTCTCTTTATAGTGTTTTAAAGATTGTTCTTTCAAGTTCACCTTAGAACGTAGCATTTTATTTCCAAAGTCTAGTAAGTCTTTGCTTTCTCACAGCAGGGTGTTCACATTACAAGGCTGCAATTTTTATTTGCCCCTCAACTGGGCTTTTGGTGGAAATGACGCACCACCGGCAGCATGATGTCCGCAAGAGGGGCAACGAGGGGTGGGGGGGAGCGGAGGAACAAGAAGATGACAAGTTGTTATTCTATTGGTATGTACTGTCTCTTTATAGTGTTTTAATGATTGTTCTTTCAAGTTCGCCTTAGAACGTAGCATTTTATTTCCAAAGTCTAGTAAGTCTTTGCTTTCTCACAGCAGGGTGTTCACATTACAAGGCTGCAATTTTTATTTGCCCGTCAACTGGGCTTTTGGTGGAAATGACGCACCACCGGCAGCATGATGTCCGCAAGAGTGGTAACGAGGGGGGGGGGAGGGGCGGAACAAGAAGATGACAAGTTGTTATTGTATTGGTATGTACTGTCTCTTTATAGTGTTTTAAAGATTGTTCTTTCAAGTTCGCCTTAGAACGTAGCATTTTATTTCCAAAGTCTAGTAAGTCTTTGCTTTCTCACAGCAGAGTGTTCACATTACGAGGCTGCAATTTTTATTTGCCCGTCAACTGGGCTTTTGGTGGAAATGACGCAGCATGATGTCTGCAAGAGTGGAAACGAGGGGGGGGGGGGGGAGGGGGCGGAACAAGAAGATGACAAGTTGTTATTCTATTGGTATGTGCTGTCTCTTTATAGTGTTTTAAAGATTGTTCTTTCAAGTTCGACCTTAGAACGTAGCATTTTATTTCCAAAGTCTAGTAAGTCTTTGCTTTCTCACAGCGGGGTGTTCACATTACAAGGCTGCAATTTTTATTTGCCCGTCAACTGGGCTTTTGGTGGAAATGACGCACCACCGGTAGCATGAAGTCCGCAAGAGTGGCAACGAGGGGGGTGGGTAGGGGAGGAACAAGAAGATGACAAGTTGTTATTCTATTGGTATGTACTGTCTCTTTATAGTGTTTTAAAGATTGTTCTTTCAAGTTCGCCTTAGAACGTAGCATTTTATTTCCAAAGTCTAGTAAGTCTTTGCTTTCTCACAGCAGGGTGTTCACATTACAAGGCTGCAATTTTTATTTGCCCGTCAACTGGGCTTTTTGTGGAAGTGACGCTCCACCGGCAGCATGATGTCCGCAAGAGTGGCAACGAGGGGGGGGGGGGGGGGGGAGGGGAAGAACAAGAAGATGACAAGTTGTTATTCTATTGGTATGTACTGTCTCTTTATAGTGTTTTAAAGATTGTTGTTTCAAGTTCGCCTTAGAACGTAGCATTTTATTTCCAAAGTCTAGTAACTCATTGCTTTCTCACAGCAGGGTGTTCACATTACGAGGCTGCAATTTTAATTTGCCCATCAACTGGGCTTTTGGTGGAAATGACGCACCACCGGCAGCATGATGTCCGCTAGAGTGGTAACGAGGGGGGGGGGGTGGGGGGTGGGGGGGAGGGGCGGAACAAGAAGATGACAAGTTGTTATTCTATTGGTATGTACTGTCTCTTTATAGTGTTTTAAAGATTGTTCTTTCAAGTTCGCCTTAGAACGTAGCATTTTATTTCCTAAGTCTAGTAAGTCTTTGCTTTCTCACAGCAGGGTGTTCACATTACGGGGCTGCAATTTTTATTTGCCCGTCAACTGGGCTTTTGGTGGAAATGACGCACCACCGGCAGCATGATGTCCACAAGAGTGGCAACGAGGGGGGGGGGGGGGGGGGGGGGGAGGGGCGGAACAAGAAGATGACAAGTTGATATTCTATTGGTATGTACTGTCTCTTTATAGTGTTTTAAAGATTGTTCTCTCAAGTTCGCCTTAGAACGTAGCATTTTATTTCCAAAGTCTAGTAAGTCTTTTCTTTCTTACAGCAGGGTGTTCACATTACGAGGCTGCAATTTTTTATTTGCCCGTCAACTGGGCTTTTGGTGGAAATGACGCACCACCGGCAGCATGATGTCCGCAAGATTGGCAACGAGGGGGGGGGGGGAGGGGAGGAACAAGAAGATGACAAGTTGTTATTCTATTGGTATGTACTGTCTCTTTATAGTGTTTTAAAGATTGTTCTTTCAAGTTCGCCTTCGTCGTAGCATTTTATTTCCAAAGTCTAGTAAGTCTTTGCTTTCTTAGAGCAGGGTGTTCACATTACAAGGCTGCAATTTTTATTTGCCCGTCAACTGGGCTTTTGGTGGAAATGACGCACCACCGGCAGCATGATGTCCGCAAGAGTGGCAACGAGGGGGTGGGGGGAGGGGCGGAACAAGAAGATGACAAGTTGTTATTCTATTGGTATGTACTGTCTCTTTATAGTGTTTTAAAGCTTGTTCTTTCAAGTTCGCCTTAGAACGTAGCATTTTATTTCCAAAGTCTAGTAAGTCTTTGCTTTCTCACAGCAGGGTGTTCACATTAGAAGGCTGCAATTTTTATTTGCCCGTCAACTGGGCATTTGGTGAAAATGACGCACCACCGGCAGCATGATGTCCGCAAGAGTGGCAACGAGGGGGGGGGGGGGGGGAGGGGCAGAACAAGAAGATGACAAGTTGTTATTCTATTGGTATGTACTGTCTCTTTATAGTGTTTTAAAGATTGTTCTTACAAGTTGGCCTTAGAACGTAGCATTTTATTTCCAAAGTCTAGTAAGTCTTTGCTTTCTCACAGCAGGGTGTTCACATTACAAGGCTGCAATTTTTATTTGCCCGTCAACTGGGCTTTTGGTGGAAATGACGCACCACCGGCAGCATGATGTCCGCAAGAGTGGCAACGAGGGGGGGGGGGGAGTAGGTGAGGAACAAGAAGATGACAAGTTGTTATTCTATTGGTATATACTGTGTCTTTATAGTGTTTTAAAGATTGTTCTTTCAAGTTCGCCTTAGAACGTAGCATTTTATTTCCAAAGTCTAGTAACTCTTTGCTTTCTCACAGCAGGGTGTTCACATTACGAGGCTGCAATTTTTATTTGCCCGTCAACTAAGCTTTTGGTGGAAATGACGCACCACCGGCAGCATGATGTCCGCAAGAGTGGCAACGAGGGGGGGGGGGGGGGGGGGGCAGGAACAAGAAGATGACAAGTTGTAATTCTATTGGTATGTACTGTCTCTTTGTAGTGTTTTAAAGATTGTTCTTTCAAGTTCGCCTTAGAACGTAGCATTTTATTTCCAAAGTCTAGTAAGTCTTTGCTATCTCACAGCAGGGTGTTCACATTACGAGGCTGCAATTTTTATTTGCCCGTCAACTGGGCTTTTGTTGGAAATGACGCACCACCGGCAGCATGATGTCCGCAAGAGTGGCAACGAGGGGGGGGGGGGAGGGCAGAACAAGAAGATGACAAGTTGTTATTCTAATGGTATGTACTGTCTCTTTATAGTGTTTTAAAGATTGTTCTTTCAAGTTCGCCTTAGAACGTAGCATTTTATTTCCAAAGTCTAGTAAGTCTTTGCTTTCTCACAGCAGGGTGTCCACATTACGAGGCTGCAATTTTTATTTGCCCGTCAACTGGGCTTTTGGTGGAAACGACGCACCACCCGCACCATGATGTCCGCAAGAGTGGCAACGAGGGTGGGGGGAGGGGAGGAACAAGAAGATGACAAGTTGTTATTCTATTGGTATGTACTGTCTCTTTATAGTGTTTTAAAGATTGATCTTTCAAGTTCGCCTTAGAACGTAGCATTTTATTTCCAAAGTCTAGTAAGTCTTTGCTTTCTCACAGTAGGGTGTTCACATTACGAGGCTGCAATTTTTATTTGCCCGTCAACTGGGCTTTTGGTGGAAATGACGCACCACCGGCAGCATGATGTCCGCAAGATTGGCAACGAGGGGGGGGGGGCCGGGAGCATGAAGATGACAAGTTGTTATTCTATTGGTATGTACTGTCTCTTTATAGTGTTTTAAAGATTGTTCTTTCAAGTTCGCCTTAGAACGTAGCATTTTATTTCCAAAGTCTAGTAAGTATTTGCTTTCTCACAGCAGGGTGTTCACATTACGAGGCTGCAATTTTTATTTGCCCGTCAACTGGGCTTTTGGTGGAAATGACGCACCACCGGCAGCATGAAGTCCGCAAGAGTGGCAACGTGGGGGGGGGGGGAGGGGCAGAACAAGAAGATGACAAGTTGTTATTCTATTGGTATGTACTGTCTCTTTATAGTGTTTTAAAGATTGTTCTTTCAAGTTCGCCTTAGAACGTAGCATTTTATTTCCAAAGTCTAGTAAGTCTTTGCTTTCTCACAGCAGGGTGTTCACATTACGAGGCTGCAATTTTTATTTGCCCGTCAACTGGGCTTTTGGTGGAAACGACGCACCACCGGCAGCATGATGTCCGCAAGAGTGGCAACGAGGGTGGGGGGACGGGAGGAACAAGAAGATGACAAGTTGTTATTCTATTGGTATGTACTGTCTCTTTATAGTGTTTTAAAGATTGTTCTTTCAAGTTCGCCTTAGAACGTAGCATTTTATTTCCAAAGTCTAGTAAGTCTTTGCTTTCTCACAGCAGGGTGTTCACATTATGAGGCTGCAATTTTTATTTGCCCGTCAACCCTGCTTTTTGGTGGAAATGACGCACCACCGGCAGCATGATGTCCGCAAGAGTGGTAACGAGGGGCGGGGGGGGGAGGGGCGGAACAAGAAGATGACAAGTTGTTATTCTATTGGTATGTACTGTCACTTTATAGTGTTTTAAAGATTGTTCTTTCAAGTTCGCCTTAGAACGTAGCATTTTATTTCCAGAGTCTAGTAAGTCTTTACTTTCTCACAGCACGGTGTTCACATTACAAGGCTGCAATTTTTATTTGCCCATCAACTGGGCTTTTGGTGGAAATGACGCACCACCGGCAACATGATGTCCGCAAGAGTGGCAACGAGGGGGGGGGGGGGGGGGGGCGGGAACAAGAAGATGACAAGTTGTTATTCTATTGGTATGTACTGTCTCTTTATAGTGTTTTAAAGATTGTTCTTTCAAGTTCGCCTTAGAACGTAGCATTTTATTTCCAAAGTCTAGTAAGTCTTTGCTTTCTCACAGCAGGGTATTCACATTATGAGGCTGCAATTTTTATTTGCCCGTCAACCTGGCTTTTGGTGGAAATGACGCACCACCGGCAGCATGATGTCCGCAAGAGTGGTAACGAGGGGCGGGGGGGGAGGGGCGGAACAAGAAGATGACAAGTTGTTATTCTATTGGTATGTACTGTCTCTTTATTGTGTTTTAAAGATTGTTCTTTCAAGTTCGCCGTAGAACGTAGCATTTTATTTCCAGAGTCTAGTAAGTCTTTACTTTCTCACAGCAGGGTGTTCACATTTCAAGGCTGCAATTTTTATTTGCCCATCAACTGGGCTTTTGGTAGAAATGACGCACCACCGGCAACATGATGTCCGCAAGATTGGCTACGAGGGGGGGGGGGGGGGGGGGCAGGAACAAGAAGATGACAAGTTGTAATTCTATTGGTATGTACTGTCTCTTTATAGTGTTTAAAGATTGTTGTTTCAAGTATGCCTTAGAACGTAGCATTTTATTTCCAAAGTCTAGTAAGTCTTTGCTTTCTCACAGCAGGGTGTTCACATTACAAGGCTGCAATTTTTATTTGCCCATCAAGTGGGCTTTTGGTGGAAATGACGCACCACCGGCAGCATGATGTCCGCAAGAGTGGCAACGAGGGGGTGGGCCGGGAACAAGAAGATGACAAGTTGTTATTCTATTGGTATGTACTGTCTCTTTATAGTGTTTTAAAGATTGTTCTTTCAAGTTCGCCTTAGTACATAGCATTTTATTTCCAAAGTCTAGTAAGTCTTTGCTTTCTCACAGCAGGGTGTTCACATTACAAGGCTGCAATTTTTATTTGCCCATCAACTGGGCTTTTGGTGGAAATGACGCACCACCGGCTGCATGATGTCCGCAAGTGTGGCAACGAGAGGGGGGGGGGGGGGGCGGGAACAAGAAGATGACAAGTTGTTATTCTATTGGTATGTACTGTCTCTTCATAATGTTTAAAGATTGTTCTTTCAAGTTCACCTTAGAACGTAGCATTTTATCTCCAAAGTCTAGTAAGTCTTTGCTTTCTCACAGCAGGGTGTTCACATTACAAGGCTTCAATTTTTATTTGCCCATCAACTGGGCTTTTGGTGGAAATGACGCACCACCGGCAGCATGATGTCCGCAAGAGTGGCAACGAGGGGGGGGGGGGGGAGGTGAGGAACAAGAAGATGACTAGTTGTTATTCTATTGGTATGTACTGTCTCTTTATAGTGTTTTAAAGATTGTTCTTTCAAGTTCGCCTTAGAACGTAGCATTTTATTTCCAAAGTCTAGTAAGTCTTTGCTTTCTCACAGCAGGGTGTTCACATTACAAGGCTGCAATTTTTATTTGCCCATCAACTGGGCTTTTGGTGGAAATGATGCACCACCGGCAGCATGATGTCCGCAACTGAGGCAACGAGGGGGGGGGGGGGGCCGGGAACAAGAAGATGACAAGTTGTTATTCTATTGGTATGTACTGTCTCTTCATAATGTTTAAAGATTGTTCTTTCAAGTTCACCTTAGAACGTAGCATTTTATCTCCAAAGTCTAGTAAGTCTTTGCTTTCTCACAGCAGGGTGTTCACATTACAAGGCTTCAATTTTTATTTGCCCATCAACTGGGCTTTTGGTGGAAATGACGCACCACCGGCAGTATGATGTCCGCAAGAGTGGCAACGAGGGGGGGGGGGGGAGGTGAGGAACAAGAAGATGACAAGTTGTTATTCTATTGGTATGTACTGTCTCTTTATAGTGTTTTAAAGATTGTTCTTTCAAGTTCGCCTTAGAACGTAGCATTTTATTTCCAAAGTCTAGTAAGTCTTTGCTTTCTCACAGCAGGGTGTTCACATTACAAGGCTGCAATTTTTATTTGCCCATCAACTGGGCTTTTGGTGGAAATGACGCACCACCGGCAGCATGATGTCCGCAAGAGTGGCAACGAGGGGGGGGGGGGGGGGGCCGGGAACAAGAAGATGACAAGTTGTTATTCTGTTGGTATGTACTGTCTCTTTATAGTGTTTTAAAGATTGTTCGTTCAAGTTCGCCTTAGAACGTAGCATTTTATTTCCAAAGTCTAGTAAGTCTTTGCTTTCTCACAGCAGGGTATTCACATTACAAGGCTGCAATTTTTATTTGCCCATCAACTGGGCTTTTGGTGGAAATGACGCACCACCGGCAGCATGAAGTCCGCAAGAGTGGCAACGAGGGGGGTGGGTAGGGGAGGAACAAGAAGATGACAAGTTGTTATTCTATTGGTATGTACTCTCTCTTTATAGTGTTTTAAAGAGTGTTCTTTCAAGTTCGCCTTAGAACGTAGCATTTTATTTCCAAAGTCTAGTAAGTCTTTGCTTTCTCACAGCAGGGTGTTCACATTACAAGACTGCAATTTTTATTTGCCCGTCAACTGGGCTTTTTGTGGAAGTGACGCTCCACCGGCAGCATGATGTCCGCAAGAGTGGCAACGAGGGGGGGGGGGGGGGGGGAGGGGAGGAACAAGAAGATGACAAGTTGTTATTCTATTGGTATGTACTGTCTCTTTATAGTGTTTTAAAGATTGTTCTTTCAAGTTCGCCTTAGAACGTAGCATTTTATTTCCAAAGTCTAGTAACTCATTGCTTTCTCACAGCAGGGTGTTCACATTACGAGGCTGCAATTTTAATTTGCCCATCAACTGGGCTTTTGTTGGAAATGACGCACCACCGGCAGCATGATGTCCGCTAGAGTGGTAACGAGGGGGTGGGGTGGGGGGGGGGGGGAGGGGCGGGACAAGAAGATGACAAGTTGTTATTCTATTGGTATGTACTGTCTCTTTATAGTGTTTTAAAGATTGTTCTTTCAAGTTCGCCTTAGAACGTAGCATTTTATTTCCAAAGTCTAGTAAGTCTTTGCTTTCTCACAGCAGGGTGTTTACATTACAAGGCTGCAATTTTTATTTGCCCATCAACTGGGCTTTTGGTGGAAATGATGCACCACCGGCAGCATGATGTCCGCAAGAGTGGCAACGAGGGGGGTGGGCCGCGAAGAAGAAGACGACAAGTTGTTATTCTATTGGTATGTACTGTCTCTTTATAGTGTTTAAAGATTGTTCTTTCAAGTTCACCTTAGAACGTATCATTTTATTTCCAAAGTCTAGTAAGTCTTTGCTTTCTCACAGCAGGGTGTTTACATTACAAGGCTGCAATTTTTATTTGCCCATCAACTGGGCTTTTGGTGAAATGATGCACCACCGGCAGCATGATGTCCGCAAGAGTGGCAACGAGGGGGGTGGGCCGCGAAGAAGAAGATGACAAGTTTTTATTCTATTGGTATGTACTGTCTCTTTATACTGTTTAAAGATTGTTCTTTCAAGTTCACCTTAGAACGTATCATTTTATTTCCAAAGTCTAGTAAGTCTTTGCTTTCTCACAGCAGGGTGTTCACATTACAAGGCTGCAATTTTTATTTGCCCCTCAACTGGGCTTTTGGTGGAAATGATGCACCACCGGCAGCATGATGTGTGCAAGAGTGGCAACGAGGGGTGGGGGGGAGCCGGGAACAAGAAGATGACAAGTTGTTATTCTATTGGTATGTACTGTCTCTTTATAGTGTTTTAAAGATTGTTCTTTCAAGTTCGCCTTAGAACGTAGCATTTTATTTCCATAGTCTAGTAAGCCTTTGCTTTCCCACAGCAGGGTGATCACATTACAAGGCTGCAATTTTTATTTGCCCATCAACTGGGCTTTTGGTAGAAATGACGCACCACCGGCATCATAAGTCTTTGCTTTCTAACAGCAGGGTGTTCACATTACAAGGCTGCAATTTTTATTTGCCCCTCAACTGGGCTTTTGGTGGAAATGACGCACCACCGGCAGCATGATGTGTGCAAGAGTTTCAACGAGGGGTGGGGGGGAGCGGAGGAACAAGAAGATGACAAGTTGTTATTCTATTGGTATGTACTGTCTCTTTATAGTGTTTTAAAGATTGTTCTTTCAAGTTCGCGTTAGAACGTATCATTTTATTTCCAAAATCTTGTAAGTCTTTGCTTTCTCACAGCAGGGTGTTTACATTACAAGGCTGCAATTTTTATTTGCCCATCAACTGGGCTTTTGGTGGAAATGATGCACCACCGGCAGCATGATGTCCGCAAGAGTGGCAACGAAGGGGGTGGGCCGCGAAGAAGAAGATGACAAGTTGTTATTCTATTGGTGTGTACTGTCTGTTTATGGTGTTTAAAGATTGTTCTTTCAAGTTCACCTTAGAACGTATCATTTTATTTCCAAAGTCTAGTAAGTCTTTGCTTTCTCACAGCAGGGTGTTCACATTACTAGGCTGCAATTTTTATTTGCCCCTCAACTGGGCTTTTGGTGGAAATGATGCACCACCGGCAGCATGATGTGTGCAAGAGTGGTAACGAGGGGTGGGGGGGGGGGGGGAGCGGAGGAACAAGAAGATGACAAGTTGTTATTCTATTGGTATGTACTGTCTCTTTATAGTGTTTTAAAGATTGTCCTTTCAAGTACGCCTTAGAACGTATCATTTTATTTCCAAAGTCTAGTAAGTCTTTGCTTTCTCACAGCAGGGTGTTTACATTACAAGGCTGCAATATTTATTTGCCCATCAACTGGGCTTTTGGTGGAAATGATGCACCACCGGCAGCATGATGTCCGCAAGAGTGGCAACGAGGGGGGTGGGCCGCGAAGAAGAAGATGACAAGTTGTTATTCTATTGGTATGTACTGTCTCTTTATAGTGTTTAAAGATTGTTCTTTCAAGTTCGCCTTAGAACGTATCATTTTATTTCCAAAGTCTAGTAAGTCTTTGCTTTCTCACAGCAGGGTGTTCACATTACAAGGCTGCAATTTTTACTTGCCCCTCAACTGGGCTTTTGGTGGAAATGATGCACCACCGGCAGCATGATGTGTGCAAGAGTGGCAACGAGGGAGGGGGGGAGCGGAGGAACAAGAAGATGACAAGTTGTAATTCTATTGGTATGTACTGTCTCTTTATAGTGTTTTAAAGATTGTTCTTTCAAGTTCTCCTTAGAATGTAGCATTTTATTTCCAAAGTTTAGTAAGTCTTTGCTTTCTCACAGCAGGGTGTTCACATTACGAGGCTGCAATTTTTATTTGCCCGTCAACTGGGCTTTTGGTGAAAATGACGCACCACCAGCAGCATGATGTCCGCAAGAGTGGCAACGAGGGGGGGGGGAGGGGCGGAACAAGAAGATGACAAGTTGGTATTCAATTGGTATGTACTGTCTCTTTATAGTGTTTTAAAGATTGTCGTTTCAAGTTCGCCCTAGAACGTAGCATTTTATTTCCAAAGTCTAGTAAGTCTTTGCTTTCTCACAGCAGGGTGTTCACATTACAAGGCTGCAATTTTAATTTGCCCGTCAACTGGGCTTTTGGTGGAAATGACGCACCACCGGCAGCATGATGTCCGCAAGAGTGGCAACGAGGGGTGGGGGGGGCCGGGAACAAGATGATGACAAGTTGTTATTCTATTGGTATGTACTGTCTCTTTATAGTGTTTTAAAGATTGTTCTTTCAAGTTCGCCTTAGAACGTAGCATTTTATTTCCAAAGTCTATTAAGTCTTTGCTTTCTCACCGCAGGGTGTTCACATTACAAGGCTGCAATTTTTATTTGCCCGTCAACTGGGCTTTTGGTGGAAATGACGCACCACCGGCAGCATGATGTCCGCAAGAGTGGCAACGAGTTGGGGGGGGGAGGGGAGGAACAAGAAGATGACAAGTTGTTATTCTATTGGTATATACTGTCTCTTTATAGTGTTTTAAAGATTGTTCTTTCAAGTTCTCCTTAGAATGTAGCATTTTATTTCCAAAGTCTAGTAAGTCTTTGCTTTCTCACAGCAGGGTGTTCACATTACAAGGCTGCAATTTTAATTTGCCCGTCAACTGGGCTTTTGGTGGAAATGACGCAGCATGATGTCTGCAAGAGTGGAAACGAGGGGGGGGGGGGGGGGGGAGGGGCGGAACAAGAAGATGACAAGTTGTTATTCTATTGGTATGTGCTGTCTCTTTATAGTGTTTTAAAGATTGTTCTCTCAAGTTCGCCCTTAGAACGTAGCATTTTATTTCCAAAGTCTAGTAAGTCTTTGCTTTCTCACAGCAGGGTGTTCACATTACAAGGCTGCAATTTTTATTTGCCCGTCAACTGGGCTTTTGGTGGAAATGACGCACCACCGGCAGCATGAAGTCCGCAAGAGTGGCAACGAGGGGGGTGGGTAGGGGAGGAACAAGAAGATGACAAGTTGTTATTCTATTGGTATGTACTGTCTCTTTATAGTGTTTTAAAGATTGTTCTTTCAAGTTCGCCTTAGAACGTAGCATTTTATTTCCAAAGTCTAGTAAGTCTTTGCTTTCTCACAGCAGGGTGTTCACATTACAAGGCTGCAATTTTTATTTGCCCGTCAACTGGGCTTTTTGTGGAAGTGACGCTCCACCGGCAGCATGATGTCCGCAAGAGTGTCAACGAGGGGGGGGCGGGGGGAGGGGAGGAACAAGAAGATGACAAGTTGTTATTCTATTGGTATGTACTGTCTCTTTATAGTGTTTTAAAGATTGTTCTTTCAAGTTCGCCTTAGAACGTAGCATTTTATTTCCAAAGTCTAGTAACTCATTGCTTTCTCACAGCAGGGTGTTCACATTACGAGGCTGCAATTTTAATTTGCCCATCAACTGGGCTTTTGGTGGAAATGACGCACCACCGGCAGCATGATGTCCGCTAGAGTGGTAACGAGGGGGGGGGGGGGGGTGGGGGGGGGGGGGGGATGGGCGGGACAAGAAGATGACAAGTTGTTATTCTATTGGTATGTACTGTCTCTTTATAGTGTTTTAAAGATTGTTCTTTCAAGTTCGCCTTAGAACGTAGCATTTTATTTCCTAAGTCTAGTAAGTCTTTGCTTTCTCACAGCAGGGTGTTCACATTACGGGGCTGCAAATTTTATTTGCCCGTCAACTGGGCTTTTGGTGGAAATGACGCACCACCGGCAGCATGATGTCCGCAAGATTGGCAACGAGGGGGGGGGGGGGAGTGGAGGAACAAGAAGATGACAAGTTGTTATTCTATTGGTATGTACTGTCTCTTTATAGTGTTTTAAAGATTGTTCTTTCAAGTTCGCCTTAGTCGTAGCATTTTATTTCCAAAGTCTAGTAAGTCTTTGCTTTCTTACAGCAGGGTGTTCACATTACAAGGCTGCAATTTTTATTTGCCAGTCAACTGGGCTTTTGGTGGAAATGACGCACCACCGGCAGCATGATGTCCGCAAGAGTGGCAACGAGGGGGTGGGGGGAGGGGCGGAACAAGAAGATGACAAGTTGTTATTCTATTGGTATGTACTGTCTCTTTATAGTGTTTTAAAGCTTGTTCTTTCAAGTTCGCCTTAGAACGTAGCATTTTATTTCCAAAGTCTAGTAAGTCTTTGCTTTCTCACAGCAGGGTGTTCACATTAGAAGGCTGCAATTTTTATTTGCCCGTCAACTGGGCTTTTGGTGAAAATGACGCACCACCGGCAGCATGATGTCCGCAAGAGTGGCAACGAGGGGGGGGGGGAGTAGGTGAGGAACAAGAAGATGACAAGTTGTTATTCTATTGGTATATACTGTGTATTTATAGTGTTTTAAAGATTGTTCTTTCAAGTTCGCCTTAGAACGTAGCATTTTATTTCCAAAGTCTAGTAACTCTTTGCTTTCTCACAGCAGGGTGTTCACATTACGAGGCTCAAATTTTTATTTGCCCGTCAACTAAGCTTTTGGTGGAAATGACGCACCACCGGCAGCATGATGTCCGCAAGAGTGGCAACGAGGGGGGGGGGGGGGGGGGGGACTGGAGGAACAACACGATGACAAGTTGTTATTCTATTGGTATGTACTGTCTCTTTGTTGTGTTTTAAAGATTGTTCTTTCAAGTTCGCCTTAGAACGTAGCATTTTATTTCCAAAGTCTAGTAAGTCTTTGCTATCTCACAGCAGGGTGTTCACATTACGAGGCTGCAATTTTTATTTGCCCGTCAACTGGGCTTTTGGTGGAAATGACGCACCACCGGCAGCATGATGTCCGCAAGAGTGGCAACGAGGGGGGAGGGGGAGGGCAGAACAAGAAGATGACAAGTTGTTATTCTAATGGTATGTACTGTCTCTTTATAGTGTTTTAAAGATTGTTCTTTCAAGTTCGCCTTAGAACGTAGCATTTTATTTCCAAAGTCTAGTAAGTCTTTGCTTTCTCACAGCAGGGTGTTCACATTACGAGGCTGCAATTTTTATTTGCCCGTCAACTGGGCTTTTGGTGGAAACGACGCACCACCCGCAGCATGATGTCCGCAAGAGTGGCAACGAGGGTGGGGGGAGGGGAGGAACAAGAAGATGACAAGTTGTTATTCTATTGGTATGTACTGTCTCTTTATAGTGTTTTAAAGATTGATCTTTCAAGTTCGCCTTAGAACGTAGCATTTTATTTCCAAAGTCTAGTAAGTCTTTGCTTTCTCACAGTAGGGTGTTCACATTACGAGGCTGCAATTTTTATTTGCCCGTCAACTGGGCTTTTGGTGGAAATGACGCACCACCGGCAGCATGATGTCCGCAAGATTGGCAACGAGGGGGGGGGGCCGGGAACATGAAGATGACAAGTTGTTATTCTATTGGTATGTACTGTCTCTTTATAGTGTTTTAAAGATTGTTCTTTCAAGTTCGCCTTAGAACGTAGCATTTTATTTCCAAAGTCTAGTAAGTCTTTGCTTTCTCACAGCAGGGTGTTCACATTACGAGGCTGCAATTTTTATTTGCCCGTCAACTGGGCTTTTGGTGGAAATGACGCACCACCGGCAGCATGAAGTCCGCAAGAGTGGCAACGTGGGGGGGGGGGGAGGGGCAGAACAAGAAGATGACAAGTTGTTATTCTATTGGTATGTACTGTCTCTTTATAGTGTTTTAAAGATTGTTCTTTCAAGTTCGCCTTAGAACGTAGCATTTTATTTCCAAAGTCTAGTAAGTCTTTGCTTTCTCACAGCAGGGTGTTCACATTACGAGGCTGCAATTTTTATTTGCCCGTCAACTGGGCTTTTGGTGGAAACGACGCACCACCGGCAGCATGATGTCCGCAAGAGTGGCAACGAGGGTGGGGGGACGGGAGGAACAAGAAGATGACAAGTTGTTATTCTATTGGTATGTACTGTCTCTTTATAGTGTTTTAATGATTGATCTTTCAAGTTCGCCTTAGAACGTAGCATTTTATTTCCAAAGTCTAGTAAGTCTTTGCTTTCTCACAGCAGGGTGTTCACATTACGAGGCTGCAATTTTTATTTGCCCGTCAACTGGGCTTTTGGTGGAAATGACGCACCACCGGCAGCATGATGTCCACAAGAGGGGTAACGAGGGGGGGGGGGGGGGGGAGGGGCGGAACAAGAAGATGACAAGTTGTTATTCTATTGGTATGTACTGTCTCTTCATAGTGTTTTAAAGATTGTTCTTTCAAGTTCGCCTTAGAACGTAGCATTTTATTTCCAAAGTCTAGTAAGTCTTTGCTTTCTCACAGCAGGGTGTTCACATTATGAGGCTGCAATTTTTATTTGCCCGTCAACCTGGCTTTTTGGTGGAAATGACGCACCACCGGCAGCATGATGTCCGCAAGAGTGGTAACGAGGGGCGGGGGGGGAGGGGCGGAACAAGAAGATGACAAGTTGTTATTCTATTGGTATGTACTGTCTCTTTATAGTGTTTTAAAGATTGTTCTTTCAAGTTCGCCTTAGAACGTAGCATTTTATTTCCAGAGTCTAGTAAGTCTTTACTTTCTCACAGCACGGTGTTCACATTACAAGGCTGCAATTTTTATTTGCCCATCAACTGGGCTTTTGGTGGAAATGACGCACCACCGGCAACATGATGTCCGCAAGAGTGGCAACAAGGGGGGGGGGGGGGGGCGGGAACAAGAAGATGACAAGTTGTTATTCTATTGGTATGTACTGTCTCTTTATAGTGTTTTAAAGATTGTTCGTTCAAGTTCGCCTTAGAACGTAGCATTTTATTTCCAAAGTCTAGTAAGTCTTTGCTTTCTCACAGCAGGGTGTACACATTACAAGGCTGCAATTTTTATTTGCCCATCAACTGGGCTTTTGGTGGAAGTGACGCACCACCGGCAGCATGATGTCCGCAAGAGTGGTAACGAGGGGGGGGGGGGGGGGAGGGGCGGAACAAGAAGATGACAAGTTGTTATTCTATTGGTATGTATGTACTGTCACTTTATAGTGTTTTAAAGATTGTTCTTTCAAGTTCGCCTTAGAACGTAGCATTTTATTTCCAAAGTCTAGTAAGTCTTTGATTTCTCACAGCAGGGTGTTCACATTACAAGGCTGCAATTTTTATTGGCCCATCAACTGGGCTTTTGGTGGAAATGACGCACCACCGGCAGCATGATGTCCGCAAGAGTGGCAACTGGGGGGGGGGGGGGGGGCCGGGAACAAGAAGATGACAAGTTGTTATTCTATTGGTATGTACTGTCTCTTTATAGTCTTTTAAAGATTGTTCTTTCAAGTTCGCCTTAGAACGTAGCATTTTATTTCCAAAATCTAGTAAGTCTTTGCTTTCTCACAGCAGGGTGTTTACATTACAAGGCTGCAATTTTTATTTGCCCATCAACTGGGCTTTTGGTGGAAATGATGCACCACCGGCAGCATGATGTCCGCAAGAGTGGCAACGAAGGGGGTGGGCCGCGAAGAAGAAGATGACAAGTTGTTATTCTATTGGTATGTACTGTCTGTTTATGGTGTTTAAAGATTGTTCTTTCAAGTTCACCTTAGAACGTATCATTTTATTTCCAAAGTCTAGTAAGTCTTTGCTTTCTCACAGCAGGGTGTTCACATTACTAGGCTGCAATTTTTATTTGCCCCTCAACTGGGCTTTTGGTGGAAATGATGCACCACCGGCAGCATGATGTGTGCAAGAGTGGTAACGAGGGGTGGGGGGGGGAGCGGAGGAACAAGAAGATGACAAGTTGTTATTCTATTGGTATGTACTGTCTCTTTATAGTGTTTTAAAGATTGTCCTTTCAAGTACGCCTTAGAATGTAGCATTTTATTTCCAAAGTCTAGTAAGTCTTTGCTTTCTCACAGCAGGGTGTTCACATTACGAGGCTGCAATTTTTATTTGCCCGTCAACTGGGCTTTTGGTGAAAATGACGCACCACCAGCAGCATGATGTCCGCAAGAGTGGCAACAAGGGGGGGGGGAGGGGCGGAACAAGAAGATGACAAGTTGGTATTCAATTGGTATGTACTGTCTCTTTATAGTGTTTTAAAGATTGTCGTTTCAAGTTCGCCCTAGAACGTAGCATTTTATTTCCAAAGTCTAGTAAGTCTTTGCTTTCTCACAGCAGGGTGTTCACATTACAAGGCTGCAATTTTAATTTGCCCGTCAACTGGGCTTTTGGTGGAAATGACGCACCACCGGCAGCATGATGTCCGCAAGAGTGGCAACGAGGGGTGGGGGGGGCCGGGAACAAGATGATGACAAGTTGTTATTCTATTGGTATGTACTGTCTCTTTATAGTGTTTTAAAGATTGTTCTTTCAAGTTCGCCTTAGAACGTAGCATTTTATTTCCAAAGTCTATTAAGTCTTTGCTTTCTCACCGCAGGGTGTTCACATTACAAGGCTGCAATTTTTATTTGCCCGTCAACTGGGCTTTTGGTGGAAATGACGCACCACCGGCAGCATGATGTCCGCAAGAGTGGCAACGAGTTGGGGGGGGGAGGGGAGGAACAAGAAGATGACAAGTTGTTATTCTATTGGTATATACTGTCTCTTTATAGTGTTTTAAAGATTGTTCTTTCAAGTTCTCCTTAGAATGTAGCATTTTATTTCCAAAGTCTAGTAAGTCTTTGCTTTCTCACAGCAGGGTGTTCACATTACAAGGCTGCAATTTTTATTTGCCTGTCAACTGGGCTTTTGGTGGAAATGACGCACCACCGGCAGCATGATGTCCGCAAGAGTGGCAACGAGGGGGGGGGGGGGGGGCGGGAACAAGAGGATGACAAGTTGTTATTCTATTGGTATGTACTGTCTCTTTATAGTGTTTTAAAGATTGTTCTTTCAAGTTCGCCTTAGAACGTAGCATTTTATTTCCAAAGTCTAGTAAGTCTTTGCTTTCTCACAGCAGGGTGTTCACATTACAAGGCTGCAATTTTTATTTGCCCGTCAACTGGGCTTTTGGTGGAAATGACGCACCACCGGCAGCATGATGTCCGCAAGAGTGGTAACGAGGGGGGGGGGAGGGGCGGAACAAGAAGATGACAAGTTGTTATTGTATTGGTATGTACTGTCTCTTTATAGTGTTTTAAAGATTGTTCTTTCAAGTTCGCCTTAGAACGTAGCATTTTATTTCCAAAGTCTAGTAAGTCTTTGCTTTCTCACAGCAGAGTGTTCACATTACGAGGCTGCAATTTTAATTTGCCCGTCAACTGGGCTTTTGGTGGAAATGACGCAGCATGATGTCTGCAAGAGTGGCAACGAGGGGGGTGGGGGGGAGGGGCGGAACAAGAAGATGACAAGTTGTTATTCTATTGGTATGTGCTGTCTCTTTGTAGTGTTTTAAAGATTGTTCTTTCAAGTTCGCCCTTAGAACGTAGCATTTTATTTCCAAAGTCTAGTAAGTCTTTGCTTTCTCACAGCAGGGTGTTCACATTACAAGGCTGCAATTTTTATTTGCCCGTCAACTAGGCTTTTGGTGGAAATGACGCACCACCGGCAGCATGAAGTCCGCAAGAGTGGCAACGAGGGGGGTGGGTAGGGGAGGAACAAGAAGATGACAAGTTGTTATTCTATTGGTATGTACTGTCTCTTTATAGTGTTTTAAAGATTGTTCTTTCAAGTTCGCCTTAGAACGTAGCATTTTATTTCCAAAGTCTAGTAAGTCTTTGCTTTCTCACAGCAGGGTGTACACATTACAAGGCTGCAATTTTTATTTGCCCATCAACTGGGCTTTTGGTGGAAGTGACGCACCACCGGCAGCATGATGTCCGCAAGAGTGGTAACGAGGGGGGGGGGGGGGGGGGGGGGAGGGGCGGAACAAGAAGATGACAAGTTGTTATTCTATTGGTATGTATGTACTGTCACTTTATAGTGTTTTAAAGATTGTTCTTTCAAGTTCGCCTTAGAACGTAGCATTTTATTTCCAAAATCTAGTAAGTCTTTGCTTTCTCACAGCAGGGTGTTTACATTACAAGGCTGCAATTTTTATTTGCCCATCAACTGGGCTTTTGGTGGAAATGATGCACCACCGGCAGCATGATGTCCGCAAGAGTGGCAACGAAGGGGGTGGGCCGCGAAGAAGAAGATGACAAGTTGTTATTCTATTGGTATGTACTGTCTGTTTATGGTGTTTAAAGATTGTTCTTTCAAGTTCACCTTAGAACGTATCATTTTATTTCCAAAGTCTAGTAAGTCTTTGCTTTCTCACAGCAGGGTGTTCACATTACTAGGCTGCAATTTTTATTTGCCCCTCAACTGGGCTTTTGGTGGAAATGATGCACCACCGGCAGCATGATGTGTGCAAGAGTGGTAACGAGGGGTGGGGGGGGGAGCGGAGGAACAAGAAGATGACAAGTTGTTATTCTATTGGTATGTACTGTCTCTTTATAGTGTTTTAAAGATTGTCCTTTCAAGTACGCCTTAGAATGTAGCATTTTATTTCCAAAGTCTAGTAAGTCTTTGCTTTCTCACAGCAGGGTGTTCACATTACGAGGCTGCAATTTTTATTTGCCCGTCAACTGGGCTTTTGGTGAAAATGACGCACCACCAGCAGCATGATGTCCGCAAGAGTGGCAACAAGGGGGGGGGGAGGGGCGGAACAAGAAGATGACAAGTTGGTATTCAATTGGTATGTACTGTCTCTTTATAGTGTTTTAAAGATTGTCGTTTCAAGTTCGCCCTAGAACGTAGCATTTTATTTCCAAAGTCTAGTAAGTCTTTGCTTTCTCACAGCAGGGTGTTCACATTACAAGGCTGCAATTTTAATTTGCCCGTCAACTGGGCTTTTGGTGGAAATGACGCACCACCGGCAGCATGATGTCCGCAAGAGTGGCAACGAGGGGTGGGGGGGGCCGGGAACAAGATGATGACAAGTTGTTATTCTATTGGTATGTACTGTCTCTTTATAGTGTTTTAAAGATTGTTCTTTCAAGTTCGCCTTAGAACGTAGCATTTTATTTCCAAAGTCTATTAAGTCTTTGCTTTCTCACCGCAGGGTGTTCACATTACAAGGCTGCAATTTTTATTTGCCCGTCAACTGGGCTTTTGGTGGAAATGACGCACCACCGGCAGCATGATGTCCGCAAGAGTGGCAACGAGTTGGGGGGGGGAGGGGAGGAACAAGAAGATGACAAGTTGTTATTCTATTGGTATATACTGTCTCTTTATAGTGTTTTAAAGATTGTTCTTTCAAGTTATCCTTAGAATGTAGCATTTTATTTCCAAAGTCTAGTAAGTCTTTGCTTTCTCACAGCAGGGTGTTCACATTACAAGGCTGCAATTTTAATTTGCCCGTCAACTGGGCTTTTGGTGGAAATGACGCACCACCGGCAGCATGATGTCCGCAAGAGCGGCAACGAGGGGGGGGGGGAGGGGAGGTACAAGAAGATGACATGTTGTTATTCTATTATTGGTATGTACTGTCTCTTTGTAGTGTTTTAAAGATTGTTCTTTCAAGTTCGCCTCAGAACGTAGCATTTTATTTCCAAAGTCTAGTAAGTCTTTGCTTTCTCACAGCAGGGTGTTCACATTACGAGGCTGCAATATTTATTTGCCCGTCAACTGGGCTTTTGGTGGAAATGACGCACCACCGGCAGCATGATGTCCGCAAGAGTGCCAACGAGGGGGGGGGGGGCCGAGAACAAGAAGATGACAAGTTGTTATTCTATTGGTATGTACTGTCTCTTTATAGTGTTTTAAAGATTGTTCTTTCAAGTTCGCCTTAGAACGTAGCATTTTATTTCCAAAGTCTAGTAAGTCTTTGCTTTCTCACAGCAGGGTGTTCACATTACAAGGCTGCAATTTTTATTTGCCTGTCAACTGGGCTTTTGGTGGAAATGACGCACCACCGGCAGCATGATGTCCGCAAGAGTGGCAACGAGGGGGGGGGGGCGGGAACAAGAGGATGACAAGTTGTTATTCTATTGGTATGTACTGTCTCTTTATAGTGTTTTAAAGATTGTTCTTTCAAGTTCGCCTTAGAACGTAGCATTTTATTTCCAAAGTCTAGTAAGTCTTTGCTTTCTCACAGCAGGGTGTTCACATTACAAGGCTGCAATTTTTATTTGCCCGTCAACTGGGCTTTTGGTGGAAATGACGCACCACCGGCAGCATGATGTCCGCAAGAGTGGTAACGAGGGGGGGGGGAGGGGCGGAACAAGAAGATGACAAGTTGTTATTGTATTGGTATGTACTGTCTCTTTATAGTGTTTTAAAGATTGTTCTTTCAAGTTCGCCTTAGAACGTAGCATTTTATTTCCAAAGTCTAGTAAGTCTTTGCTTTCTCACAGCAGAGTGTTCACATTACGAGGCTGCAATTTTAATTTGCCCGTCAACTGGGCTTTTGGTGGAAATGACGCAGCATGATGTCTGCAAGAGTGGCAACGAGGGGGGCGGGGGGGAGGGGCGGAACAAGAAGATGACAAGTTGTTATTCTATTGGTATGTGCTGTCTCTTTATAGTGTTTTAAAGATTGTTCTTTCAAGTTCGCCCTTAGAACGTAGCATTTTATTTCCAAAGTCTAGTAAGTCTTTGCTTTCTCACAGCAGGGTGTTCACATTACAAGGCTGCAATTTTTATTTGCCCGTCAACTGGGCTTTTGGTGGAAATGACGCACCACCGGCAGCATGAAGTCCGCAAGAGTGGCAACGAGGGGGGTGGGTAGGGGAGGAACAAGAAGATGACAAGTTGTTATTCTATTGGTATGTACTGTCTCTTTATAGTGTTTTAAAGATTGTTCTTTCAAGTTCGCCTTAGAACGTAGCATTTTATTTCCAAAGTCTAGTAAGTCTTTGCTTTCTCACAGCAGGGTGTTCACATTACAAGACTGCAATTTTTATTTGCCCGTCAACTGGGCTTTTTGTGGAAGTGACGCTCCACCGGCAGCATGATGTCTGCAAGAGTGGTAACGAGGGGGGGGGGGGGGGGGGAGGGGAGGAACAAGAATATGACAAGTTGTTATTCTATTGGTATGTACTGTCTCTTTATAGTGTTTTAAAGATTGTTCTTTCAAGTTCGCCTTAGAACGTAGCATTTTATTTCCAAAGTCTAGTAACTCATTGCTTTCTCACAGCAGGGTGTTCACATTACGAGGCTGCAATTTTAATTTGCCCATCAACTGGGCTTTTGTTGGAAATGACGCACCACCGGCAGCATGATGTCCGCTAGAGTGGTAACGAGGGGGGGGGTGGGGGGGGGGGGGGGGAGGGGCGGGACAAGAAGATGACAAGTTGTTATTCTATTGGTATGTACTGTCTCTTTATAGTGTTTTAAAGATTCTTCTTTCAAGTTCGCCTTAGAATGTAGCATTTTATTTCCAAAGTCTAGTAAGTCTTTGCTTTCTCACAGCAGGGTGTTTACATTACAAGGCTGCAATTTTTATTTGCCCATCAACTGGGCTTTTGGTGGAAATGATGCACCACCGGCAGCATGATGTCCGCAAGAGTGGCAACGAGGGGGGTGGGCCGCGAAGAAGAAGAAGACAAGTTGTTATTCTATTGGTATGTACTGTCTCTTTATAGTGTTTAAAGATTGTTCTTTCAAGTTCACCTTAGAACGTATCATTTTATTTCCAAAGTCTAGTAAGTCATTGCTTTCTCACAGCAGGGTGTTCACATTACAAGGCTGCAATTTTTATTTGCCCCTCAACTGGGCTTTTGGTGGAAATGATGCACCACCGGCAGCATGATGACCGCAAGAGAGGCAACGAGGGGTGGGGGGGAGCGGAGGAACAAGAATATGACAAGTTGTTATTCTATTGGTATGTACTGTCTCTTTATAGTGTTTAAAGATTGTTCTTTCAAGTTCACCTTAGAACGTATCATTTTATTTCCAAAGTCTAGTAAGTCTTTGCTTTCTCACAGCAGGGTGTTCACATTACAAGGCTGCAATTTTTATTTGCCCCTCAACTGGGCTTTTGGTGGAAATGATGCACCACCGGCAGCATGATGTGTGCAAGAGTGGTAACGAGGGGGGGGGGGGGGGTGCGGAGGAACAAGAAGATGACAAGTTGTTATTCTATTGGTATGTACTGTCTCTTTATAGTGTTTTAAAGATTGTTCTTTCAAGTTCGCCTTAGAACGTATCATTTTATTTCTAAAGTCTAGTAAGTCTTTGTTTTCTCACAGCAGGGTGTTTACATTACAAGGCTGCAATTTTTATTTGCCCATCAACTGGGCTTTTGGTGGAAATGATGCACCACCGGCAGCATGATGTCCGCAAGAGTGGCAACGAGGGGGGTGGGCCGCGAAGAAGAAGATGACAAGTTTTTATTCTATTGGTATGTACTGTCTCTTTATACTGTTTAAAGATTGTTCTTTCAAGTTCACCTTAGAAAGTATCATTTTATTTCCAAAGTCTAGTAAGTCTTTGCTTTCTCACAGCAGGGTGTTCACATTACAAGGCTGCAATTTTTATTTGCCCCTCAACTGGGCTTTTGGTGGAAATGATGCACCACCGGCAGCATGATGTGTGCAAGAGTGGCAACGAGGGGTGGGGGGGAGCCGGAAACAAGAAGATGACAAGTTGTTATTCTATTGGTATGTACTGTCTCTTTATAGTGTTTTAAAGATTGTTCTTTCAAGTTCGCCTTAGAACGTAGCATTTTATTTCCATAGTCTAGTAAGCCTTTGCTTTCCCACAGCAGGGTGATCACATTACAAGGCTGCAATTTTTATTTGCCCATCAACTGGGATTTTGGTAGAAATGACGCACCACCGGCATCATAAGTCTTTGCTTTCTAACAGCAGGGTGTTCACATTACAAGGCTGCAATTTATATTTGCCCCTCAACTGGGCTTTTGTGGAAATGACGCACCACCGGCAGCATGATGTGTGCAAGAGTTTCAACGAGGGGTGGGGGGGAGCGGAGGAACAAGAAGATGACAAGTTGTTATTCTATTGGTATGTACTGTCTCTTTATAGTGTTTTAAAGATTGTTCTTTCAAGTTCACGTTAGAACGTATCATTTTATTTCCAAAATCTAGTAAGTCTTTGCTTTCTCACAGCAGGGTGTTTACATTACAAGGCTGCAATTTTTATTTGCCCATCAACTGGGCTTTTGGTGGAAATGATGCACCACCGGCAGCATGATGTCCGCAAGAGTGGCAACGAAGGGGGTGGGCCGCGAAGAAGAAGATGACAAGTTGTTATTCTATTGGTGTGTACTGTCTGTTTATGGTGTTTAAAGATTGTTCTTTCAAGTTCACCTTAGAACGTATCATTTTATTTCCAAAGTCTAGTAAGTCTTTGCTTTCTCACAGCAGGGTGTTCACATTACTAGGCTGCAATTTTTATTTGCCCCTCAACTGGGCTTTTGGTGGAAATGATGCACCACCGGCAGCATGATGTGTGCAAGAGTGGTAACGAGGGGGGGGGGGGGGGGGGAGCGGAGGAACAAGAAGATGACAAGTTGTTATTCTATTGGTATGTACTGTCTCTTTATAGTGTTTTAAAGATTGTCCTTTCAAGTACGCCTTAGAACGTATCATTTTATTTCCAAAGTCTAGTAAGTCTTTGCTTTCTCACAGCAGGGTGTTTACATTACAAGGCTGCAATTTTTATTTGCCCATCAACTGGGCTTTTGGTGGAAATGATGCACCACCGGCAGCATGATGTCCGCAAGAGTGGCAACGAGGGGGGTGGGCCGCGAAGAAGAAGATGACAAGTTGTTATTCTATTGGTATGTACTGTCTCTTTATAGTGTTTAAAGATTGTTCTTTCAAGTTCACCTTAGAACGTATCATTTTATTTCCAAAGTCTAGTAAGTCTTTGCTTTCTCACAGCAGGGTGTTCACATTACAAGGCTGCAATTTTTACTTGCCCCTCAACTGGGCTTTTGGTGGAAATGATGCACCACCGGCAGCATGATGTGTGCAAGAGTGGCAACGAGGGAGGGGGGGAGCGGAGGAACAAGAAGATGACAAGTTGTAATTCTATTGGTATGTACTGTCTCTTTATAGTGTTTTAAAGATTGTTCTTTCAAGTTCTCCTTAGAATGTAGCATTTTATTTCCAAAGTTTAGTAAGTCTTTGCTTTCTCACAGCAGGGTGTTCACATTACGAGGCTGCAATTTTTATTTGCCCGTCAACTGGGCTTTTGGTGAAAATGACGCACCACCAGCAGCATGATGTCCGCAAGAGTGGCAACGAGGTGGGGGGGAGGGGCGGAACAAGAAGATGACAAGTTGGTATTCAATTGGTATGTACTGTCTCTTTATAGTGTTTTAAAGATTGTCGTTTCAAGTTCGCCCTAGAACGTAGCATTTTATTTCCAAAGTCTAGTAAGTCTTTGCTTTCTCACAGCAGGGTGTTCACATTACAAGGCTGCAATTTTAATTTGCCCGTCAACTGGGCTTTTGGTGGAAATGACGCACCACCGGCAGCATGATGTCCGCAAGAGTGGCAACGAGGGGGGGGGGGGGGCCGGGAACAAGATGATGACAAGTTGTTATTCTATTGGTATGTACTGTCTCTTTATAGTGTTTTAAAGATTGTTCTTTCAAGTTCGCCTTAGAACGTGGCATTTTATTTCCAAAGTCTATTAAGTCTTTGCTTTCTCACCGCAGGGTGTTCACATTACAAGGCTGCAATTTTTATTTGCCCGTCAACTGGGCTTTTGGTGGAAATGACGCACCACCGGCAGCATGATGTCCGCAAGAGTGGCAACGAGTTGGGGGGGGGAGGGGAGGAACAAGAAGATGACAAGTTGTTATTCTATTGGTATATACTGTCTCTTTATAGTGTTTTAAAGATTGTTCTTTCAAGTTCTCCTTAGAATGTAGCATTTTATTTCCAAAGTCTAGTAAGTCTTTGCTTTCTCACAGCAGGGTGTTCACATTACAAGGCTGCAATTTTAATTTGCCCGTCAACTGAGCTTTTGGTGGAAATGACGCACCACCGGCAGCATGATGTCCGCAAGAGCGGCAACGAGGGGGGGGGGGGGAGGGGAGTTACAAGAAGATGACATGTTGTTATTCTATTATTGGTATATACTGTCTCTTTGTAGTGTTTTAAAGATTGTTCTTTCAAGTTCGCCTCAGAACGTAGCATTTTATTTCCAAAGTCTAGTAAGTCTTTGCTTTCTCACAGCAGGGTGTTCACATTACGAGGCTGCAATATTTATTTGCCCGTCAACTGGGCTTTTGGTGGAAATGACGCACCACCGGCAGCATGATGTCCGCAAGAGTGGCAACGAGGGGGGGGGGGCCGAGAACAAGAAGATGACAAGTTGTTATTCTATTGGTATGTACTGTCTCTTTATATTGTTTTAAAGATTGTTCTTTCAAGTTCGCCTTAGAACGTAGCATTTTATTTCCAAAGTCTAGTAAGTCTTTGCTTTCTCACAGCAGGGTGTTCACATTACAAGGCTGCAATTTTTATTTGCCTGTCAACTGGGCTTTTGGTGGAAATGACGCACCACCGGCAGCATGATGTCCGCAAGAGTGGCAACGAGGGGGGGGGGGCGGGAACAAGAGGATGACAAGTTGTTATTCTATTGGTATGTACTGTCTCTTTATAGTGTTTTAAAGATTGTTCTTTCAAGTTCGCCTTAGAACGTAGCATTTTATTTCCACAGTCTAGTAAGTCTTTGCTTTCTCACAGCAGGGTGTTCACATTACAAGGCTGCAATTTTTATTTGCCCGTCAACTGGGCTTTTGGTGGAAATGACGCACCACCGGCAGCATGATGTCCGCAAGAGCGGTAACGAGGGGGGGGGGAGGGGCGGAACAAGAAGATGACAAGTTGTTATTGTATTGGTATGTACTGTCTGTTTATAGTGTTTTAAAGATTGTTCTTTCAAGTTCGCCTTAGAACGTAGCATTTTATTTCCAAAGTCTAGTAAGTCTTTGCTTTCTCACAGCAGAGTGTTCACATTACGAGGCTGCAATTTTTATTTGCCCGTCAACTGGGCTTTTGGTGGAAATGACGCAGCATGATGTCTGCAAGAGTGGTAACGAGGGGGGGGGGGGGGAGGGGCGGAACAAGAAGATGACAAGTTGTTATTCTATTGGTATGTGCTGTCTCTTTATAGTGTTTTAAAGATTGTTCTTTCAAGTTCGCCCTTAGAACGTAGCATTTGATTTCCAAAGTCTAGTAAGTCTTTGCTTTCTCACAGCAGGGTGTTCACATTACAAGGCTGCAATTTTTATTTGCCCGTCAACTGGGCTTTTGGTGGAAATGACGCACCACCGGCAGCATGAAGTCCGCAAGAGTGGCAACGAGGGAGGTGGGTAGGGGAGGAACAAGAAGATGACAAGTTGTTATTCTATTGGTATGTACTGTCTCTTTATAGTGTTTTAAAGATTGTTCTTTCAAGTTCGCCTTAGAACGTAGCATTTTATTTCCAAAGTCTAGTAAGTCTTTGCTTTCTCACAGCAGGGTGTTCACATTACAAGGCTGCAATTTTTATTTGCCCGTCAACTGGGCTTTTTGTGGAAGTGACGCTCCACCGGCAGCATGATGTCCGCAAGAGTGGCAACGAGGGGGGGGGGGGGGGGGGGGGGAGGGGAGGAACAAGAAGATGACAAGTTGTTATTCTATTGGTATGTACTGTCTCTTTATAGTGTTTTAAAGATTGTTCTTTCAAGTTCGCCTTAGAACGTAGCATTTTATTTCCAAAGTCTAGTAACTCATTGCTTTCTCACAGCAGGGTGTTCACATTACGAGGCTGCAATTTTAATTTGCCCATCAACTGGGCTTTTGGTGGAAATGACGCACCACCGGCAGCATGATGTCCGCTAGAGTGGTAACGAGGGGGGGGGTGGGGGGGGGGGGGGATGGGCGGGACAAGAAGATGACAAGTTGTTATTCTATTGGTATGTACTGTCTCTTTATAGTGTTTTAAAGATTGTTCTTTCAAGTTCGCCTTAGAACGTAGCATTTTATTTCCTAAGTCTAGTAAGTCTTTGCTTTCTCACAGCAGGGTGTTCACATTACGGGGCTGCAATTTTTATTTGCCCGTCAACTGGGCTTTTGGTGGAAATGACGCACCACCGGCAGCATGATGTCCGCAAGAGTGGCAACGAGGGGGTGGGGGGAGGGGCGGAACAAGAAGATGACAAGTTGTTATTCTAAAGGTATGTACTGTCTCTTTATAGTGTTTTAAAGCTTGTTCTTTCAAGTTCGCCTTAGAACGTAGCATTTTATTTCCAAAGTCTAGTAAGTCTTTGCTTTCTCACAGCAGGGTGTTCACATTAGAAGGCTGCAATTTTTATTTGCCCGTCAACTGGGCTTTTGGTGAAAATGACGCACCACCGGCAGCATGATGTCTGCAAGAGTGGCAACGAGGGGGGGGGGGGGGGGAGGGGCAGAACAAGAAGATGACAAGTTGTTATTCTATTGGTATGTACTGTCTCTTTATAGTGTTTTAAAGATTGTTCTTACAAGTTGGCCTTAGAACGTAGCATTTTATTTGCAAAGTCTAGTAAGTCTTTGCTTTCTCACAGCAGGGTGTTCACATTACAAGGCTGCAATTTTTATTTGCCCGTCAACTGGGCTTTTGGTGGAAATGACGCACCACCGGCAGCATGATGTCCGCAAGAGTGGCAACGAGGGGGGGGGGGGGAGTAGGTGAGGAACAAGAAGATGACAAGTTGTTATTCTATTGGTATATACTGTGTCTTTATAGTGTTTTAAAGATTGTTCTTTCAAGTTCGCCTTAGAACGTAGCATTTTATTTCCAAAGTCTAGTAACTCTTTGCTTTCTCACAGCAGGGTGTTCACATTACGAGGCTGCAATTTTTATTTGCCCGTCAACTAAGCTTTTGGTGGAAATGACGCACCACCGGCAGCATGATGTCCGCAAGAGTGGCAACGAGGGCGGGGGGGGGGGGGGACTGGAGGAACAACACGATGACAAGTTGTTATTCTATTGGTATGTACTGTCTCTTTGTAGTGTTTTAAAGATTGTTCTTTCAAGTTCGCCTTAGAACGTAGCATTTTATTTCCAAAGTCTAGTAAGTCTTTGCTATCTCACAGCAGGGTGTTCACATTACGAGGCTGCAATTTTTATTTGCCCGTCAACTGGGCTTTTGGTGGAAATGACGCACCACCGGCAGCATGATGTCCGCAAGAGTGGCAACGAGGGGGGAGGGGGAGGGCAGAACAAGAAGATGACAAGTTGTTATTCTAATGGTATGTACTGTCTCTTTATATTGTTTTAAAGATTGTTCTTTCAAGTTCGCCTTAGAACGTAGCATTTTATTTCCAAAGTCTAGTAAGTCTTTGCTTTCTCACAGCAGGGTGTTCTCATTACGAGGCTGCAATTTTTATTTGCCCGTCAACTGGGCTTTTGGTGGAAACGACGCACCACCCGCAGCATGATGTCCGCAAGAGTGGCAACGAGGGTGGGGGGAGGGGAGGAACAAGAAGATGACAAGTTGTTATTCTATTGGTATGTACTGTCTCTTTATAGTGTTTTAAAGATTGATCTTTCAAGTTCGCCTTAGAACGTAGCATTTTATTTCCAAAGTCTAGTAAGTCTTTGCTTTCTCACAGTAGGGTGTTCACATTACGAGGCTGCAATTTTTATTTGCCCGTCAACTGGGCTTTTGGTGGAAATGACGCACCACAGGCAGCATGATGTCCGCAAGATTGGCAACGAGGGGGGGGGGCCGGGAACATGAAGATGACAAGTTGTTATTCTATTGGTATGTACTGTCTCTTTATAGTGTTTTAAAGATTGTTCTTTCAAGTTCGCCTTAGAACGTAGCATTTTATTTCCAAAGTCTAGTAAGTCTTTGCTTTCTCACAGCAGGGTGTTCACATTACGAGGCTGCAATTTTTATTTGCCCGTCAACTGGGCTTTTGGTGGAAACGACGCACCACTGGCAGCATGATGTCCGCAAGAGTGGCAACGAGGGTGGGGGGACGGGAGGAACAAGAAGATGACAAGTTGTTATTCTATTGGTATGTACTGTCTCTTTATAGTGTTTTAATGATTGATCTTTCAAGTTCGCCTTAGAACGTAGCATTTTATTTCCAAAGTCTAGTAAGTCTTTGCTTTCTCACAGCAGGGTGTTCACATTACGAGGCTGCAATTTTTATTTGCCCGTCAACTGGGCTTTTGGTGGAAATGACGCACCACCGGCAGCATGATGTCCACAAGAGGGGTAACGAGGGGGGGGGGGGGGGGAGGGGCTTAACAAGAAGATGACAAGTTGTTATTCTATTGGTATGTACTGTCTCTTCATAGTGTTTTAAAGATTGTTCTTTCAAGTTCGCCTTAGAACGTAGCATTTTATTTCCAAAGTCTAGTAAGTCTTTGCTTTCTCACAGCAGGGTGTTCACATTATGAGGCTGCAATTTTTATTTGCCCGTCAACCTGGCTTTTTGGTGGAAATGACGCACCACCGGCAGCATGATGTCCGCAAGAGTGGTAACGAGGGGCAGGGGGGGGGGGGGGGAGGGGCGGAACAAGAAGATGACAAGTTGTTATTCTATTGGTATGTACTGTCTCTTTATAGTGTTTTAAAGATTGTTCTTTCAAGTTCGCCTTAGAACGTAGCATTTTATTTCCATAGTCTAGTAAGTCTTTGCTTTCTCACAGCAGGGTGTTCACATTACAAGGCTGTAATGTTTATTTGCCCATCAACTGGGCTTTTGGTAGAAATGACGCACCACCGGCAGCATGATGTACGCATGAGTGGCAACGAGGGGGGGGGGGGGGCGGGAACAAGAAGATGACAAGTCGATATTCTCTTGGTATGTACTGTCTCTTTATAGTGTTTTAAAGATTGTTCTTTCAAGTTCACCTTAGAACGTAGCATTTTATTTCCAAAGTCTAGTAAGTCTTTGCTTTCTCACAGCAGGGTGTTCACATTACAAGGCTGCAATTTTTATTTGCCCCTCAACTGGGCTTTTGGTGGAAATGACGCACCACCGGCAGCATGATGTTCGCAAGAGTGGCAACGAGGGGTGGGGGGGAGCGGAGGAACAAGAAGATGACAAGTTGTTATTCTATTGGTATGTGCTGTCTCTTTATAGTGTTTTAAAGATTGTTCTTTCAAGTTCTTCTTAGAACGTATCATTTTATTTCCAAAGTCTAGTAAGTCTTTGCTTTCTCACAGCAGGGTGTTTACATTACAAGGCTGCAATTTTTATTTGCCCATCAACTGGGCTTTTGGTGGAAATGATGCACCACCGGCAGCATGATGTCCGCAAGAGTGGCAATGAGGGGCGGGGGGGAGCGGAGGAACAAGAAGATGACAAGTCGTTATTCTATTGGTATGTACTGTCTCTTTATAGTGTTTTAAAGATTGTTCTTTCAAGTTCGCCTTAGAACGTAGCATTTTATTTCCAAAGTCTAGTAAGTCTTTGCTTTCTCACAGCAGGGTGTTCACATTATGAGGCTGCAATTTTTATTTGCCCGTCAACCTGGCTTTTGGTGGAAATGACGCACCACCGGCAGCATGATGTCCGCAAGAGTGGTAACGAGGGGCGGGGGGGGAGGGGCGGAACAAGAAGATGACAAGTTGTTATTCTATTGGTATGTACTGTCTCTTTATTGTGTTTTAAAGATTGTTCTTTCAAGTTCGCCGTAGAACGTAGCATTTTATTTCCAGAGTCTAGTAAGTCTTTACTTTCTCACAGCAGGGTGTTCACATTTCAAGGCTGCAATTTTTATTTGCCCATCAACTGGGCTTTTGGTAGAAATGACGCACCACCGGCAACATGATGTCCGCAAGATTGGCTACGAGGGGGGGGGGGGGGGGGCAGCAACAAGAAGATGACAAGTTGTAATTCTATTGGTATGTACTGTCTCTTTATAGTGTTTAAAGATTGTTGTTTCAAGTTTGCCTTAGAACGTAGCATTTTATTTCCAAAGTCTAGTAAGTCTTTGCTTTCTCACAGCAGGGTGTTCACATTACAAGGCTGCAATTTTTATTTGCCCAGCAAGTGGGCTTTTGGTGGAAATGACGCACCACCGGCAGCATGATGTCCGCAAGAGTGGCAACGAGGGGGTGGGCCGGGAACAAGAAGATGACAAGTTGTTATTCTATTGGTATGTACTGTCTCTTTATAGTGTTTTAAAGATTGTTCTTTCAAGTTCGCCTTAGTACGTAGCATTTTATTTCCAAAGTCTAGTAAGTCTTTGCTTTCTCACAGCAGGGTGTTCACATTACAAGGCTGCAATTTTTATTTGCCCATCAACTGGGCTTTTGGTGGAAATGACGCACCACCGGCAGCATGATGTCCGCAAAGGTGGCAACGAGAGGGGGGGGGGGGGCGGGAACAAGAAGATGACAAGTTGTTATTCTATTGGTATGTACTGTCTCTTCATAATGTTTAAAGATTGTTCTTTCAAGTTCACCTTAGAACGTAGCATTTTATCTCCAAAGTCTAGTAAGTCTTTGCTTTCTCACAGCAGGGTGTTCACATTACAAGGCTTCAATTTTTATTTGCCCATCAACTGGGCTTTTGGTGGAAATGACGCACCACCGGCAGCATGATGTCCGCAAGAGTGGCAACGAGGGGGGGGGGGGGGGAGGTGAGGAACAAGAAGATGATTAGTTGTTATTCTATTGGTATGTACTGTCTCTTTATAGTGTTTTAAAGATTGTTCTTTCAAGTTCGCCTTAGAACGTAGCATTTTATTTCCAAAGTCTAGTAAGTCTTTGCTTTCTCACAGCAGGGTGTTCACATTACAAGGCTGCAATTTTTATTTGCCCATCAACTGGGCTTTTGGTGGAAATGACGCACCACCGGCAGCATGATGTCCGCAAGAGTGGCAACGAGGGGGGGGGGGGCGGGAACAAGAAGATGACAAGTCGATATTCTCTTGGTATGTACTGTCTCTTTATAGTGTTTTAAAGATTGTTCTTTCAAGTTCACCTTAGAACGTAGCATTTTATTTCCAAAGTCTAGTAAGTCTTTGCTTTCTCACAGCAGGGTGTTCACATTACAAGGCTGCAATTTTTATTTGCCCCTCAACTGGGCTTTTGGTGGAAATGACGCACCACCGGCAGCATGATGTCCGCAAGAGTGGCAACGAGGGGTGGGGGGGAGCGGAGGAACAAGAAGATGACAAGTTGTTATTCTATTGGTATGTACTGTCTCTTTATAGTGTTTTAATGATTGTTCTTTCAAGTTTGCCTTAGAACGTAGCATTTTATTTCCAAAGTCTAGTAAGTCTTTGCTTTCTCACAGCAGGGTGTTCACATTAGGAGGCTGCAATTTTTATTTGCCCATCAACTGGGCTTTTGGTGGAAATGACGCACCACCGGCAGCATGATGACCGCAAGAGTGGCAACGCGGGGCGGGGGGGAGCGGAGGAACAAGAAGATGACAAGTTGTTATTCTATTGGTATATACTGTCTCTTTATAGTGTTTAAAGATTGTTCTTTCAAGTTCACCTTAGAACGTTGCATTTTATTTCCAAAGTCTAGTAAGTCTTTGCTTTCTCACAGCAGGGTGTTCACATTACAAGGCTGCAATTTTTATTTGCCCCTCAACTGGGCTTTTGGTGGAAATGATGCACCACCGGCAGCATGATGTCCGCAAGAGTGGCAACGAGGGGTGGGGGGGAGCGGAGGAACAAGAAGATGACAAGTCGTTATTCTATTGGTATGTACTGTCTCTTTATAGTGTTTTAAAGATTGTTCTTTCAAGTTTGCCTTAGAACGTAGCATTTTATTTCCAAAGTCTAGTAAGTCTTTGCTTTCTCACAGCAGGGTGTTCACATTACGAGGCTGCAATTTTTATTTGCCCTTCAACTGGGCTTTTGGTGGAAATGACGCACCACCGGCAGCATGATGTCCGCAAGATTGGTAACGAGGGGGGGGGGCCGGGAACAAGAAGATGACAAGTTGTTATTCTATTGGTATGTACTGTCTCTTTATAGTGTTTTAAAGATTGTTCTTTCAAGTTCGCCTTAGAACGTAGCATTTTATTTCCAAAGTCTAGTAAGTATTTGCTTTCTCACAGCAGGGTGTTCACATTACGAGGCTGCAATTTTTATTTGCCCGTCAACTGGGCTTTTGGTGGAAACGACGCACCACCGGCAGCATGATGTCCGCAAGAGTGGCAACGAGGGTGGGGGGACGGGAGGAACAAGAAGATGACAAGTTGTTATTCTATTGGTATGTACTGTCTCTTTATAGTGTTTTAAAGATTGATCTTTCAAGTTCGCCTTAGAACGTAGCATTTTATTTCCAAAGTCTAGTAAGTCTTTGCTTTCTCACAGCAGGGTGTTCACATTACGAGGCTGCAATTTTTATTTGCCCGTCAACTGGGCTTTTGGTGGAATTGACGCACCAGCGGCAGCATGATGTCCGCAAGAGTGGCAACGAGGGGGGCGTGCCGGGAACAAGAAGATGACAAGTTGTTATTCTATTGGTATGTACTGTCTGCTTATAGTGTTTTAAAGATTGTTCTTTCAAGTTCGCCTTAGAACGTAGCATTTTATTTCCAAAGTCTAGTAAGTCTTTGCTTTCTCACAGCAGGGTGTTCACATTATGAGGCTGCAATTTTTATTTGCCCGTCAACCTGACTTTTGGTGGAAATGACGCACCACCGGCAGCATGATGTCCGCAAGAGTGGTAACGAGGGGCGGGGGGGGAGGGGCGGAACAAGAAGATGACATGTTGTTATTCTATTGGTATGTACTGTCTCTTTATAGTGTTTTAAAGATTGTTCTTTCAAGTTCGCCTTAGACCGTAGCATTTTATTTCCAAAGTCTAGTAAGTCTTTGCTTTCTCACAGCAGGGTGTTTACATTACAAGGCTGCAATTTTTATTTGCCCATCAAGTGGGCTTTTGGTGGAAATGACGCACCACCGGCAGCATGATGTCCGCAAGAGTGGCAACGAGGGGGTGGGCCGGGAACAAGAAGATGACAAGTTGTTATTCTATTGGTATGTACTGTCTCTTTATAGTGTTTTAAAGATTGTTCTTTCAAGTTCGCCTTAGTACGTAGCATTTTATTTCCAAAGTCTAGTAAGTCTTTGCTTTCTCACAGCAGGGTGTTCACATTACATGGCTGCAATTTTTATTTGCCCATCAACTGGGCTTTTGGTGGAAATGACGCACCACCGGCAGCATGATGTCCGCAACTGTGGCAACGAGGGGGGGGGGGGGGGGGGGCCGGGAACAAGAAGATGACAAGTTGTTATTCTATTGGTATGTACTGTCTCTTCATAATGTTTAAAGATTGTTCTTTCAAGTTCACCTTAGAACGTAGCATTTTATCTCCAAAGTCTAGTAAGTCTTTGCTTTCTCACAGCAGGGTGTTCACATTACAAGGCTTCAATTTTTATTTGCCCATCAACTGGGCTTTTGGTGGAAATGACGCACCACCGGCAGTATGATGTCCGCAAGAGTGTCAACGAGGGGGGGGGGGGAGGTGAGGAACAAGAAGATGACAAGTTGTTATTCTATTGGTATGTACTGTCTCTTTATAGTGTTTTAAAGATTGTTCTTTCAAGTTCGCCTTAGAACGTAGCATTTTATTTCCAAAGTCTAGTAAGTCTTTGCTTTCTCACAGCAGGGTGTTCACATTACAAGGCTGCAATTTTTATTTGCCCATCAACTGGGCTTTTGGTGGAAATGACGCACCACCGGCAGCATGATGTCCGCAAGAGTGGCAACGTTGGGGGGGGGGGGGGGGGGGGGCCGGGAACAAGAAGATGACAAGTTGTTATTCTGTTGGTATGTACTGTCTCTTTATAGTGTTTTAAAGATTGTTCGTTCAAGTTCGCCTTAGAACGTAGCATTTTATTTCCAAAGTCTAGTAAGTCTTTGCTTTCTCACAGCAGGGTGTTCACATTACAAGGCTGCAATTTTTATTTGCCCATCAACTGGGCTTTTGGTGGAAGTGACGCACCACCGGCAGCATGATGTCCGCAAGAGTGGTAACGAGGGGGGGGGGGGGGGGGGGGGAGGGGCGGAACAAGAAGATGACAAGTTGTTATTCTATTGGTATGTACTGTCTCTTTATAGTGTTTTAAAGATTGTTCTTTCAAGTTCGCCTTAGAACGTAGCATTTTATTTCCAAAGTCTTGTAAGTCTTTGCTTTCTCACAGCAGGGTGTTCACATTACAAGGCTGCAATTTTTATTGGCCCATCAACTGGGCTTTTGGTGGAAATGACGCACCACCGGCAGCATGATGTCCGCAAGATGACAAGTTGTTATTCTGTTGGTATGGACTGTCTCTTTATAGTGTTTTAAAGATTGTTCTTTCAAGTTCGCCTTAGAACGTATCATTTTATTTCCAAAGTCTAGTAAGTCTTTGCTTTCTCACAGCAGGGTGTTTACATTACAAGGCTGCAATTTTTATTTGCCCATCAACTGGGCTTTTGGTGGAAATGATGCACCACCGGCAGCATGATGTGTGCAAGAGTGGCAACGAGGGGCGGGGGGGAGCGGAGGAACAAGAAGATGATAAGTCGTTATTCTATTGGTATGTACTGTCTCTTTATAGTGTTTTAAAGATTGTTCTTTCAAGTTCGCCTTAGAACGTAGCATTTTATTTCCAAAGTCTAGTAAGTCTTTGCTTTCTCACAGCAGGGTGTTCACATTAGGAGGCTGCAATTTTTATTTGCCCATCAACTGGGCTTTTGGTGGAAATGACGCACCACCGGCAGCATGATGACCGCAAGAGTGGCAACGAGGGGCGGGGGGGAGCGGAGGAACAAGAAGATGACAAGTTGTTATTCTATTGGTATGTACTGTCTCTTTATAGTGTTTAAAGATTGTTCTTTCAAGTTCACCTTAGAACGTATCATTTTATTTCCAAAGTCTAGTAAGTCTTTGCTTTCTCACAGCAGGGTGTTCACATTACAAGGCTGCAATTTTTATTTGCCCCTCAACTGGGCTTTTGGTGGAAATGATGCACCACCGGCAGCATGATGTGTGCAAGAGTGGCAACGAGGGGTGGGGGGGAGCGGAGTAACAAGAAGATGACAAGTTGTTATTCTATTGGTATGTACTGTCTCTTTATAGTGTTTTAAAGATTGTTCTTTCAAGTTCGCCTTAGAACGTAGCATTTTATTTCCAAAGTCTAGTAAGTCTTTGCTTTCTCACAGCAGGGTGTTTACATTACAAGGCTGCAATTTTTATTTGCCCATCAACTGGGCTTTTGGTGGAAATGATGCACCACCGGCAGCATGATGTCCACAAGAGTGGCTACGAGGGTGGTGGGCCGCGAAGAAGAAGATGACAAGTTGTTATTCTATTGGTATGTACTGTCTCTTTATAGTGTTTAAAGATTGTTCTTTCAAGTTCACCTTAGAACGTATCATTTTATTTCGAAACTCTAGTAAGTCTTTGCTTTCTCACAGCAGGGTGTTCACATTACAAGGCTGCAATTTTTATTTGCCCCTCAACTGGGCTTTTGGTGGAAATGATGCACCACCGGCAGCATGATGTCCGCAAGAGTGGCAACGAGGGGTGGGGGGGAGCGGAGGAACAAGAATATGACAAGTTGTTATTCTATTGGTATGTACTGTCTCTTTATAGTGTTTAAAGATTGTTCTTTCAAGTTCACCTTAGAACGTATCATTTTATTTCCAAAGTCTAGTAAGTCTTTGCTTACTCACAGCAGGGTGTTCACATTACAAGGCTGCAATTTTTATTTGCCCCTCAACTGGGCTTTTGGTGGAATTGATGCACCACCGGCAGCATGATGTGTGCAAGAGTGGCAACGAGGGGTGGGGGGGAGCGGAGGAACAAGAAGATGACAAGTTGTTATTCTATTGGTATGTACTGTCTCTTTATAGTGTTTTAAAGATTGTTCTTTCAAGTTCGCCTTAGAACGTAGCATTTTATTTCCAAAGTCTAGTAAGTCTTTGCTTTCTCACAGCAGGGTGTTTACATTACAAGGCTGCAATTTTTATTTGCCCATCAACTGGGCTTTTGGTGGAAATGAAGCACCACCGGCAGCATGATGTCCGCAAGAGTGGCAACGAGGGGGGGCGGGGGCCGGGAACAAGAAGATGACAAATTGTTATTCTATTGGTATGTACTGTCTCTTTATGGTGTTTTAAAGATTGTTCGTTCAAGTTCGCGTTAGAACGTAGCATTTTTTTTCCAAGTCTAGTAAGTCTTTGCTTTCTCACAGCAGGGTGTTCACATTACAAGGCTGCAATTTTTATTGGCCCATCAACTGGGCTTTTGGTGGAAATGACGCACCACCGGCAGCATGATGTCCGCAAGAGTGGCAACGAGGGGGGGGAGGGGGCCGGGAACAAGAAGATGACAAGTTGTTATTCTATTGGTATGTACTGTCTCTTTATAGTGTTTTAAAGATTGTTCTTTCAAGTTCGCCTTAGAACGTAGCATTTTATTTCCATAGTCTAGTAAGTCTTTGCTTTCTCACAGCAGGGTGTTCACATTACAAGGCTGCAATTTTTATTTGCCCATCAACTGGGCTTTTGGTCGAAATGACGCACCGCCGGCAGCATGATGTCCGCAAGAGTGGCTACGAGGGGGGGGGGGGGGGCCGGGTACAAGAAGATGACAAGTCGATATTCTCTTGGTATGTACTGTCTCTTTATAGTGTTTTAAAGATTGTTCTTTCAAGTTCACCTTAGAACGTAGCATTTTATTTCCAAAGTCTAGTAAGTCTTTGCTTTCTCACAGCAGGGTGTTCACATTACAAGGCTGCAATTTTTATTTGCCCCTCAACTGGGCTTTTGGTGGAAATGACGCACCACCGGCAGCATGATGTCCGCAAGAGTGGCAACGAGGGGTGGGGGGGAGCGGAGGAACAAGAAGATGACAAGTTGTTATTCTATTGGTATGTACTGTCTCTTTATAGTGTTTTAAAGATTGTTCTTTCAAGTTCGCCTTAGAACGTATCATTTTATTTCCAAAGTCTAGTAAGTCTTTGCTTTCTCACAGCAGGGTGTTCACATTACAAGGCTGCAATTTTTATTTGCCCCTCAACTGGGCTTTTGGTGGAAATGATGCACCACCGGCAGCATGATGTCCGCAAGAGAGGCAACGAGGGTGGGGGGGAGCGGAGGAACAAGAAGATGACAAGTTGTTATTCTATTGGTATGTACTGCCTCTTTATAGTGTTTAAAGATTGTTCTTTCAAGTTCCCCTTAGAACGTATCATTTTATTTCCAAAGTCTAGTAAGTCTTTGCTTTCTCACAGCAGGGTGTTCACATTACAAGGCTGCAATTTTTATTTGCCCCTCAACTGGGCTTTTGGTGGAAATGATGCACCACCGGCAGCATGATGTGTGCAAAAGTGGCAACGAGGGGTGGGGGGGTGCGGAGGAACAAGAAGATGACAAGTTGTTATTCTATTGGTATGTACTGTCTCTTTATAGTGTTTTAAAGATTGTTCTTTCAAGTTCGCCTTAGAACGTATCATTTTATTTCCAAAGTCTAGTAAGTCTTTGCTTTCTCACAGCAGGGTGTTTACATTACAAGGCTGCAATTTTTATTTGCCCATCAACTGGGCTTTTGGTGGAAATGATGCACCACCGGCAGCATGATGTCCGCAAGAATGGTAACGAGGGGAGGGGGGGAGCGGAGGAACAAGAAGATGACAAGTTGTTATTCTATTGGTATGTACTGTCTCTTTATAGTGTTTTAAAGATTGTTCTTTCAAGTTCGCCTTAGAACGTAGCATTTTATTTCCAAAGTCTAGTAAGTCTTTGCTTTCTCACAGCAGGGTGTTCACATTAGGAGGCTGCAATTTTTATTTGCCCATCAACTGGGCTTTTGGTGGAAATGACGCACCACCGGCAGCATGATGTCCGCAAGAGTGGCAACGAGGGGTGGGGAGGAGCGGAGGAACAAGAAGATGACAAGTTGTTATTCTATTGGTATGTACTGTCTCTTTATAGTGTTTAAAGATTGGTCGTTCAAGTTCACCTTAGAACGTATCATTTTATTTCCAAAGTCTAGTAAGTCTTTGCTTTCTCACAGCAGGGTGTTCACATTACAAGGCTGCAATTTTTATTTGCCCCTCAACTGGGCTTTTGGTGGAAATGATGCACCACCGGCAGCATGATGTGTGCAAGAGTGGCAACGAGGGGTGGGGGGGAGCGGAGTAACAAGAAGATGACAAGTTGTTATTCTATTGGTATGTACTGTCTCTTTATAGTGTTTTAAAGATTGTTCTTTCAAGTTTGCCTTAGAACGTAGCATTTTATTTCCAAAGTCTAGTAAGTCTTTGCTTTCTCACAGCAGGGTGTTTACATTACAAGGCTGCAATTTTTATTTGCCCATCAACTGGGCTTTTGGTGGAAATGATGCACCACCGGCAGCATGATGTCCGCAAGAGTGGCTACGAGGGGGGTGGGCCGCGAAGAAGAAGATGACAAGTTGTTATTCTATTGGTATGTACTGTCTCTTTATAGTGATTAAAGATTGTTCTTTCAAGTTCACCTTAGAACTTATCATTATATTTCCAAAGTCTAGTAAGTCTTTGCTTTCTCACAGCAGGGTGTTCACATTGCAAGGCTGCAATTTTTATTTGCCCCTCAACTGGGCTTTTGGTGGAAATGATGCCCTACCGGCAGCATGATGTCCGCAAGAGGGGCAACGAGGGGTGGGGGGGAGCGGAGGAACAAGAAGATGACAAGTTGTTATTCTATTGGTATGTACTGTCTCTTAATAGTGTTTAAAGATTGTTCTTTCAAGTTCACCTTAGAACGTATCATTTTATTTCCAAAGTCTAGTAAGTCTTTGCTCTCTCACAGCAGGGTGTTCACATTACAAGGCTGCAATTTTTATTTGCCCCTCAACTGGGCTTTTGGTGGAAATGATGCACCACCGGCAGCATGATGTGTGCAAGAGTGGCAACGAGGGGTGGGGGGGAGCGGAGGAACAAGAAGATGACAAGTTGTTATTCTATTGGTATGTACTGTCTCTTTATAGTGTTTTAAAGATTGTTCTTTCAAGTTCGCCTTAGAACGTAGCATTTTATTTCCAAAGTCTAGTAAGTCTTTGCTTTCTCACAGCAGGGTGTTTACATTACAAGGCTGCAATTTTTATTTGCCCATCAACTGGGCTTTTGGTGGAAATGATGTACCACCGGCAGCATGATGTCCGCAAGAGTGGCAACGAGGGGGGTGGGTTGCGAAGAAGAAGATGACAAGTTGTTATTCTATTATTATGTACTGTCTCTTTATAGTGTTTAAAGATTCTTCTTTCAAGTTCGCCTTAGAACGTAGCATTTTATTTCCAAAGTCTAGTAAGTCTTTGCTTTCTCACAGCAGGGTGTTTACATTACAAGGCTGCAATTTTTATTTGCCCATCAACTGGGCTTTTGGTGGAAATGATGCACCACCGGCAGCATGATGTGTGCAAGAGTGGCAACGAGGGGTGGGGGGGAGCCGGGAACAAGAAGATGACAAGTTGTTATTCTATTGGTATGTACTGTCTCTTTATAGTGTTTTAAAGATTGTTCTTTCAAGTTCGCCTTAGAACGTAGCATTTTATTTCCATAGTCTAGTAAGCCTTTGCTTTCCCACAGCAGGGTGATCACATTACAAGGCTGCAATTTTTATTTGCCCATCAACTGGGCTTCTGGTAGAAATGACGCTCCACCGGCATCATAAGTCTTTGCTTTCTAACAGCAGGGTGTTCACATTACAAGGCTGCAATTTTTATTTGCCCCTCAACTGGGCTTTTGGTGGAAATGACGCACCACCGGCAGCATGATGTGTGCAAGAGTTTCAACGAGGGGAGGGGGGGAGCGGAGGAACAAGAAGATGACAAGTTGTTATTCTATTGGTATGTACTGTCTCTTTATAGTGTTTTAAAGATTGTTCTTTCAAGTTCGCGTTAGAACGTATCATTTTATTTCCAAAATCTAGTAAGTCTTTGCTTTCTCACAGCAGGGTGTTTACATTACAAGGCTGCAATTTTTATTTGCCCATCAACTGGGCTTTTGGTGGAAATGATGCACCACCGGCAGCATGATGTCCGCAAGAGTGGCAACGAAGGGGGTGGGCCGCGAAGAAGAAGATGACAAGTTGTTATTCTATTGGTATGTACTGTCTGTTTATGGTGTTTAAAGATTGTTCTTTCAAGTTCACCTTAGAACGTATCATTTTATTTCCAAAGTCTAGTAAGTCTTTGCTTTCTCACAGCAGGGTGTTCACAGTACTAGGCTGCAATTTTTATTTGCCCCTCAACTGGGCTTTTGGTGGAAATGATGCACCACCGGCAGCATGATGTGTGCAAGAGTGGTAACGAGGGGTGGGGGGGGGAGCGGAGGAACAAGAAGATGACAAGTTGTTATTCTATTGGTATGTACTGTCTCTTTATAGTGTTTTAAAGATTGTCCTTTCAAGTACGCCTAAGAACGTATCATTTTATTTCCAAAGTCTAGTAAGTCTTTGCTTTCTCACAGCAGGGTGTTTACATTACAAGGCTGCAATTTTTATTTGCCCATCAACTGGGCTTTTGGTGGAAATGATGCACCACCGGCAGCATGATGTCCGCAAGAGTGGCAACGAGGGGGGTGGGCCGCGAAGAAGAAGATGACAAGTTGTTATTCTATTGGTATGTACTGTCTCTTTATAGTGTTTAAAGATTGTTCTTTCAAGTTCACCTTAGAACGTATCATTTTATTTCCAAAGTCTAGTAAGTCTTTGCTTTCTCACAGCAGGGTGTTCACATTACAAGGCTGCAATTTTTACTTGCCCCTCAACTGGGCTTTTGGTGGAAATGATGCACCACCGGCAGCATGATGTGTGCAAGAGTGGCAACGAGGGAGGGGGGGAGCGGAGGAACAAGAAGATGACAAGTTGTTATTCTATTGGTATGTACTGTCTCTTTATAGTGTTTTAAAGATTGTTCTTTCAAGTTCGCTTTAGAACGTAGCATTTTATTTCCAAAGTCTAGTAAGTCTTTGCTTTCTCACAGCAGGGTGTTTACATTACAAGGCTGCAATTTTTATTTGCCCATCAACTGGGCTTTTGGTGGAAATGATGCACCACCGGCAGCATGATGTCCGCAAGAGTGGCAACGAGGGGGGTGGGCCGCGAGGAAGAAGATGACAAGTTGTTATTCTATTGGTATGTACTGTCTCTTTATAGTGTTTAAAGATTGTTCTTTCAAGTTCACCTTAGAACGTATCATTTTATTTCCAAAGTCTAGTAAGTCTTTGCTTTCTCACAGCAGGGTGTTCACATTACAAGGCTGCAATTTTTACTTGCCCCTCAACTGGGCTTTTGGTGGAAATGATGCACCACCGGCAGCATGATGTGTGCAAGAGTGGCAACGAGGGAGGGGGGGAGCGGAGGAACAAGAAGATGACAAGTTGTTATTCTATTGGTATGTACTGTCTCTTTATAGTGTTTTAAAGATTGTTCTTTCAAGTTCGCCTTAGAACGTAGCATTTTACTTCCAAAGTCTAGTAAGTCTTTGCTTTCTCACAGCAGGGTGTTTACATTACAAGGCTGATATTTTTATTTGCCCATCAACTGGGCTTTTGGTGGAAATGATGCACCACCGGCAGCATGATGTCCGCAACAGTGGCAACGAGGGGGGTGGGCCGCGAAGAAGAAGATGACAAGTTGTTATTCTATTGGTATGTACTGTCTCTTTATAGTGTTTAAAGATTGTTCTTTCAAGTTCACCTTAGAACGTATCATTTTATTTCCAAAGTCTAGTAAGTCTTTGCTTTCTCACAGCAGGGTGTTCACATTACAAGGCTGCAATTTTTATTTGCCCCTCAACTGGGCTTTTGGTGGAAATGATGCACCACCGGCAGCATGATGTGTGCAAGTGTGGCAACGAGGGTGGGGGGGAGCGGAGGAACAAGAAGATGACAAGTTGTTATTCTATTGGTATGTACTGTCTCTTTATAGTGTTTTAAAGATTGTTCTTTCAAGTTCGCCTTAGAACGTATCATTTTATTTCCAAAGTCTAGTAAGTCTTTGCTTTCTCACAGCAGGGTGTTTACATTACAAGGCTGCAATTTTTATTTGCCCATCAACTGGGCTTTTGGTGGAAATGATGCACCACCGGCAGCATGATGTCCGCAAGAGTGGCAACGAGGGGGGTGGGCCGCGAAGAAGAAGATGACAAGTTGTTATTCTATTGGTATGTACTGTCTCTTTATAGTGTTTTAAAGATTGTTCTTTCAAGTTCGCCTTAGAACGTATCATTTTATTTCCAAAGTCTAGTAAGTCCTTGCTTTCTCACAGCAGGGTGTTTACATTACAAGGCTGCAATTTTTATTTGCCCATCAACTGGGCTTTTGGTGGAAATGATGCACCACCGGCAGCATGATGTCCGCAAGAGTGGCAACGAGGGGGGTGGGCCGCGAAGAAGAAGATGACAAGTTGTTATTCTATTGGTATGTACTGTCTCTTTATAGTGTTTAAAGATTGTTCTTTCAAGTTCACCTTAGAACGTATCATTTTATTTCCAAAGTCTAGTAAGTCTTTGCTTTCTCACAGCAGGGTGTTCACATTACAAGGCTGCAATTTTTATTTGCCCCTCAACTGGGCTTTTGGTGGAAATGATGCACCACCGGCAGCATGATGTGTGCAAGAGTGGCAACGAGGGTGGGGGGGAGCGGAGGAACAAGAAGATGACAAGTTGTTATTCTATTGGTATGTACTGTCTCTTTATAGTGTTTTAAAGATTGTTCTTTCAAGTTCGCCTTAGAACGTAGCATTTTATTTCCAAAGTCTAGTAAGTCTTTGCTTTCTCACAGCAGGGTGTTCACATTACAAGGCTGCAATTTTTATTTGCCCATCAACTGGGCTTTTGGTGGAAATGATGCACCACCGGCAGCATGATGTCCGCAAGAGTGGCAACGAGGGGGGTGGGCCGCGAAGAAAAAGATGACAAGTAGTTATTCTATTGGTATGTACTGTCTCTTTATAGTGTTTAAAGATTGTTCTTTCAAGTTCACCTTAGAACGTATCATTTTATTTCCAAAGTCTAGTAAGTCTTTGCTTTCTCACAGCAGGGAGTTCACATTACAAGGCTGCAATTTTTATTTGCCCCTCAACTGGGCTTTTGGTGGAAATGATGCACCACCGGCAGCATGATGTATGCAAGAGTGGCAACGAGGGGTCGGGGGGAGCGGAGGAACAAGAAGATGACAAGTTGTTATTCTATTGGTATGTACTGTCTCTTTATAGTGTTTAAAGATTGTTCTTTCAAGTTCGCCTTAGAACGTATCATTTTATTTCCAAAGTCTAGTAAGTCTTTGCTTTCTCACAGCAGGGTGTTTACATTACAAGGCTGCAATTTTTATTTGCCCATCAACTGGGCTTTTGGTGGAAATGATGCACCACCGGCAGCATGATGTCCGCAAGAGTGGCAACGAGGGGGGTGGGCCGCGAAGAAAAAGATGACAAGTTGTTATTCTATTGGTATGTACTGTCTCTTTATAGTGTTTAAAGATTGTTCTTTCAAGTTCACCTTAGAACGTATCATTTTATTTCCAAAGTCTAGTAAGTCTTTGCTTTCTCACAGCAGGGAGTTCACATTACAAGGCTGCAATTTTTATTTGCCCCTCAACTGGGCTTTTGGTGGAAATGATGCACCACCGGCAGCATGATGTATGCAAGAGTGGCAACGAGGGGTCGGGGGGAGCGGAGGAACAAGAAGATGACAAGTTGTTATTCTATTGGTATGTACTGTCTCTTTATAGTGTTTAAAGATTGTTCTTTCAAGTTCGCCTTAGAACGTATCATTTTATTTCCAAAGTCTAGTAAGTCTTTGCTTTCTCACAGCAGGGTGTTTACATTACAAGGCTGCAATTTTTATTTGCCCATCAACTGGGCTTTTGGTGGAAATGATGCACCACCGGCAGCATGATATCCGCAAGAGTGGCAACGAGGGGGGTCGGCCGCGAAGAAGAAGATGACAAGTTTTTATTCTATTGGTATGTACTGTCTCTTTATAGAGTTTAAAGATTGTTCTTTCAAGTTCACCTTAGAACGTATCATTTTATTTCCAAAGTCTAGTAAGTCTTTGCTTTCTCACAGCAGGGTGTTCACATTACAAGGCTGCAATTTTTATTTGCCCATCAACTGGGCTTTTGGTGGAAATGATGCACCACCGGCAGCATGATGTCCGCAAGAGTGGCAACGAGGGGGGTGGGCCGCGAAGAAAAAGATGACAAGTTGTTATTCTATTGGTATGTACTGTCTCTTTATAGTGTTTAAAGATTGTTCTTTCAAGTTCACCTTAGAACGTATCATTTTATTTCCAAAGTCTAGTAAGTCTTTGCTTTCTCACAGCAGGGAGTTCACATTACAAGGCTGCAATTTTTATTTGCCCCTCAACTGGGCTTTTGGTGGAAATGATGCACCACCGGCAGCATGATGTATGCAAGAGTGGCAACGAGGGATCGGGGGGAGCGGAGGAACAAGAAGATGACAAGTTGTTATTCTATTGGTATGTACTGTCTCTTTATAGTGTTTAAAGATTGTTCTTTCAAGTTCGCCTTAGAACGTATCATTATATTTCCAAAGTCTAGTAAGTCTTTGCTTTCTCACAGCAGGGTGTTTACATTACAAGGCTGCAATTTTTATTTGCCCATCAACTGGGCTTTTGGTGGAAATGATGCACCACCGGCAGCATGATATCCGCAAGAGTCACAACGAGGGGGGTCGGCCGCGAAGAAGAAGATGACAAGTTGTTATTCTATTGGTATGTACTGTCTCTTTATAGTGTTTAAAGATTGTTCTTTCAAGTTCACCTTAGAACGTATCATTTTATTTCCAAAGTCTAGTAAGTCTTTGCTTTCTCACAGCAGGGTGTTCACATTACAAGGCTGCAATTTTTATTTGCCCATCAACTGGGCTTTTGGTGGAAATGATGCACCACCGGCAGCATGATGTCCTCAAGAGTGGCAACGAGGGGGGGGGGGGGAGCGGAGGAACAAGAAGATGACAAGTTGTTATTCTATTGGTATGTACTGTCTCTTTATAGTGTTTTAAAGATTGTTCTTTCAAGTTCGCCTTAGAACGTAGCATTTTATTTCCAAAGTCTAGTAAGTCTTTGCTTTCTCACAGCAGGGTGTTTACATTACAAGGCTGCAATTTTTATTTGCCCATCAACTGGGCTTTTGGTGGAAATGATGCACCACCGGCAGCATGATGTCCGCAAGAGTGGCAACGAGGGTGGTGGGCCGCGAAGAAGAAGATGACAAGTTGTTATTCTATTGGTATGTACTGTCTCTTTATAGTGTTTAAAGATTGTTCTTTCAAGTTCACCTTAGAACGTATCATTTTATTTCCAAAGTCTAGTAAGTCTTTGCTTTCTCACAGCAGGGTGTTTACATTACAAGGCTGCAATTTTTATTTGCCCATCAACTTGGCTTTTGGTGGAAATGATGCACCACCGGCAGCATGATGTCCGCAAGAGTGGCAACGAGGGGGGGGGGGGGGGGGGGGAGCGGAGGAACAAGAAGATGACAAGTTGTTATTCTATTGGTATGTACTGTCTCTTTATAGTGTTTTAAAGATTGTTCTTTCAAGTTCGCCTTAGAACGTAGCATTTTATTTCCAAAGTCTAGTAAGTCTTTGCTTTCTCACAGCAGGGTGTTTACATTACAAGGCTGCTATTTTTATTTGCCCATCAACTGGGCTTTTGGTGGAAATGATGCACCACCGGCAGCATGATGTCCTCTAGAGAGGCAACGAGGGGTGGGGGGGAGCGGAGGAACAAGAAGATGACAAGTTGTTATTCTATTGGTATGTATTGTCTCTTTATAGTGTTTTAAAGATTGTTCTTTCAAGTTCGCCTTAGAACGTATCATTTTATTTCCAAAGTCTAGTAAGTCTTTGCTTTCTCACAGCAGGGTGTTCACATTAGGAGGCTGCAATTTTTATTTTCCCGTCAACTGGGCTTTTGGTGTAAATGATGCACCACCGGCAGCATGATGTCCGCAAGAGTGGCAACGAGGGGGGGGGGGGAGCGGAGGAACAAGAAGATGACAAGTTGTTATTCTATTGGTATGTACTGTCTCTTTATAGTGTTTTAAAGATTGTTCTTTCAAGTTCGCCTTAGAACGTAGCATTTTATTTCCAAGGTCTAGTAAGTCTTTGCTTTCTCACAGCAGGGTGTTTACATTACAAGGCTGCAATTTTTATTTGCCCATCAACTGGGCTTTTGGTGGAAATGATGCACCACCGGCAGCATGATGTCCTCTAGAGAGGCAACGAGGGGTGGGGGGGAGCGGAGGAACAAGAAGATGACAAGTTGTTATTCTATTGGTATGTATTGTCTCTTTATAGTGTTTTAAAGATTGTTCTTTCAAGTTCGCCTTAGAACGTATCATTTTATTTCCAAAGTCTAGTAAGTCTTTGCTTTCTCACAGCAGGGTGTTCACATTAGGAGGCTGCAATTTTTATTTTCCCGTCAACTGGGCTTTTGGTGTAAATGATGCACCACCGGCAGCATGATGTCCGCAAGAGTGGCAACGAGGGGGGGGGGGGGGGGAGCGGAGGAACAAGAAGATGACAAGTTGTTATTCTATTGGTATGTATTGTCTCTTTATAGTGTTTTAAAGATTGTTCTTTCAAGTTCGCCTTAGAACGTAACATTTTATTTCCAAAGTCTAGTAAGTCTTTGCTTTCTCACAGTAGGGTGTTCACATTAGGAGGCTGCAATTTTTATTTGCCCATCAACTGGGCTTTTGGTGGAAATGACGCACCACCGGCAGCATGATGTCCGCAAGAGTGGCAACGAGGGTGGGGGGGAGCGGAGGAACAAGAAGATGACAAGTTGTTATTCTATTGGTATGTACTGTCTCCTTATAGTGTTTTAAAGATTGTTCTTTCAAGTTCGCCTTAGAAAGTATCATTTTATTTCCAAAGTCTAGTAAGTCTTTGCTTTCTCACAGCAGGTTGTTTACATTACAAGGCTGCAATTTTTATTTGCCCATCAACTGGGCTTTTGGTGGAAATGATGCACCACCGGCAGCATGATGTCCGCAAGAGTGGTAACGAGGGGTGGGGGGGAGCGGAGGAACAAGAAGATGACAAGTTGTTATTCCATTGGTATGTACTGTCTCTTTATAGTGTTTTAAAGATTCTGCTTTCAAGTTCGCCTTAGAACGTATCATTTTATTTCCAAAGTCTAGTAAGTCTTTGCTTTCTCACAGCAGGGTATTTACATTACAAGGCTGCAATTTTTATTTGCCCATCAACTGGGCTTTTGGTGGAAGTGACGCACCACCGGCAGCAAGATGTCCGCAAGAGTGGCAACGAGGGGTGTGGGGGAGCGGAGGAACAAGAAGATGACAAGTTGTTATTCTATTGGTAAGTACTGCCTCTTTATAGTGTTTTAAAGATTGTTATTTCAAGTTCGCCTTAGAACGTATCATTTTATTTCCAAAGTCTAGTAAGTCTTTGCTTTCTCACAGCAGGGTGTTTACATTACAAGGCTGCAATTTTTATTTGCCCATCAACTGGGCTTTTGGTGGAAATGACGCACCACCTGCAGCATGATGTCCGCAAGAGTGGCAACGAGGGGGGGGGGGAGCGGAGGAACAAGAAGATGACAAGTTGTTATTCTATTGGTATGTACTGTCTCTTTATAGTGTTTTAAAGATTGTTCTTTCAAGTTCGCCTCAGAAAGTAGCATTTTATTTCCAAAGTCTAGTAAGTCTTTGCTTTCTCACAGCAGGTTGTTTACATTACAAAGCTGCAATTTTTATTTGCCCATCAACTGGGCTTTTGGTGGAAATGATGCACCACCGGCAGCATGATGTCCGCAAGAGTGGCAACGAGGGTGGTGGGCCGCGAAGAAGAAGATGACAAGTTGTTATTCTATTGGTATGTACTGTCTCTTTATAGTGTTTAAAGATTGTTCTTTCAAGTTCACCTTAGAACGTATCATTTTATTTCCAAAGTCTAGTAAGTCTTTGCTTTCTCACAGCAGGGAGTTCACATTACAAGGCTGCAATTTTTATTTGCCCCTCAACTGGGCTTTTGGTGGAAATGATGCACCACCGGCAGCATGATGTGTGCAAGAGTGGCAACGAGGGGGGGGGGGGGGAGCGGAGGAACAAGAAGATGACAAGTTGTTATTCTATTGGTATGTACTGTCTCTTTATAGTGTTTTAAAGATTGTTCTTTCAAGTTCGCCTTAGAACGTAGCATTTTACTTCCAAAGTCTAGTAAGTCTTTGCTTTCTCACAGCAGGGTGTTTACATTACAAGGCTGATATTTTTATTTGCCCATCAACTGGGCTTTTGGTGGAAATGATGCACCACCGGCAGCATGATGTCCGCAACAGTGGCAACGAGGGGGGTGGGCCGCGAAGAAGAAGATGACAAGTTGTTATTCTATTGGTATGTACTGTCTCTTTATAGTGTTTAAAGATTGTTCTTTCAAGTTCACCTTAGAACGTATCATTTTATTTCCAAAGTCTAGTAAGTCTTTGCTTTCTCACAGCAGGGTGTTCACATTACAAGGCTGCAATTTTTATTTGCCCCTCAACTGGGCTTTTGGTGGAAATGATGCACCACCGGCAGCATGATGTGTGCAAGAGTGGCAACGAGGGTGGGGGGGAGCGGAGGAACAAGAAGATGACAAGTTGTTATTCTATTGGTATGTACTGTCTCTTTATAGTGTTTTAAAGATTGTTCTTTCAAGTTCGCCTTAGAACGTATCATTTTATTTCCAAAGTCTAGTAAGTCTTTGCTTTCTCACAGCAGGGTGTTTACATTACAAGGCTGCAATTTTTATTTGCCCATCAACTGGGCTTTTGGTGGAAATGATGCACCACCGGCAGCATGATGTCCGCAAGAGTGGCAACGAGGGGGGTGGGCCGCGAAGAAGAAGATGACAAGTTGTTATTCTATTGGTATGTACTGTCTCTTTATAGTGTTTTAAAGATTGTTCTTTCAAGTTCGCCTTAGAACGTATCATTTTATTTCCAAAGTCTAGTAAGTCTTTGCTTTCTCACAGCAGGGTGTTTACATTACAAGGCTGCAATTTTTATTTGCCCATCAACTTGGCTTTTGGTGGAAATGATGCACCACCGGCAGCATGATGTCCGCAAGAGTGGCAACGAGGGGGGTGGGCCGCGAAGAAGAAGATGACAAGTTGTTATTCTATTGGTATGTACTGTCTCTTTATAGTGTTTAAAGATTGTTCTTTCAAGTTCACCTTAGAACGTATCATTTTATTTCCAAAGTCTAGTAAGTCTTTGCTTTCTCACAGCAGGGTGTTCACATTACAAGGCTGCAATTTTTATTTGCCCCTCAACTGGGCTTTTGGTGGAAATGATGCACCACCGGCAGCATGATGTGTGCAAGAGTGGCAACGAGGGTGGGGGGGAGCGGAGGAACAAGAAGATGACAAGTTGTTATTCTATTGGTATGTACTGTCTCTTTATAGTGTTTTAAAGATTGTTCTTTCAAGTTCGCCTTAGAACGTAGCATTTTATTTCCAAAGTCTAGTAAGTCTTTGCTTTCTCACAGCAGGGTGTTCACATTACAAGGCTGCAATTTTTATTTGCCCATCAACTGGGCTTTTGGTGGAAATGATGCACCACCGGCAGCATGATGTCTGCAAGAGTGGCAACGAGGGGGGTGGGCCGCGAAGAAGAAGATGACAAGTTGTTATTCTATTGGTATGTACTGTCTCTTTATAGTGTTTAAAGATTGTTCTTTCAAGTTCGCCTTAGAACGTATCATTTTATTTCCAAAGTCTAGTAAGTCTTTGCTTTCTCACAGCAGGGTGTTTACATTACAAGGCTGCAATTTTTATTTGCCCATCAACTGGGCTTTTGGTGGAAATGATGCACCACCGGCAGCATGATGTCCGCAAGAGTGGCAACGAGGGTGGTGGGCCGCGAAGAAGAAGATGACAAGTTGTTATTCTATTGGTATGTACTGTCTCTTTATAGTGTTTAAAGATTGTTCTTTCAAGTTCACCTTAGAACGTATCATTTTATTTCCAAAGTCTAGTAAGTCTTTGCTTTCTCACAGCAGGGAGTTCACATTACAAGGCTGCAATTTTTATTTGCCCCTCAACTGGGCTTTTGGTGGAAATGATGCACCACCGGCAGCATGATGTGTGCAAGAGTGGCAACGAGGGGGGGGGGGGGGAGCGGAGGAACAAGAAGATGACAAGTTGTTATTCTATTGGTATGTACTGTCTCTTTATAGTGTTTTAAAGATTGTTCTTTCAAGTTCGCCTTAGAACGTAGCATTTTACTTCCAAAGTCTAGTAAGTCTTTGCTTTCTCACAGCAGGGTGTTTACATTACAAGGCTGCAATTTTTATTTGCCCATCAACTGGGCTTTTGGTGGAAATGATGCACCACCGGCAGCATGATGTCCGCAACAGTGGCAACGAGGGGGGTGGGCCGCGAAGAAGAAGATGACAAGTTGTTATTCTATTGGTATGTACTGTCTCTTTATAGTGTTTAAAGATTGTTCTTTCAAGTTCACCTTAGAACGTATCATTTTATTTCCAAAGTCTAGTAAGTCTTTGCTTTCTCACAGCAGGGTGTTCACATTACAAGGCTGCAATTTTTATTTGCCCCTCAACTGGGCTTTTGGTGGAAATGATGCACCACCGGCAGCATGATGTGTGCAAGAGTGGCAACGAGGGTGGGGGGGAGCGGAGGAACAAGAAGATGACAAGTTGTTATTCTATTGGTATGTACTGTCTCTTTATAGTGTTTTAAAGATTGTTCTTTCAAGTTCGCCTTAGAACGTATCATTTTATTTCCAAAGTCTAGTAAGTCTTTGCTTTCTCACAGCAGGGTGTTTACATTACAAGGCTGCAATTTTTATTTGCCCATCAACTGGGCTTTTGGTGGAAATGATGCACCACCGGCAGCATGATGTCCGCAAGAGTGGCAACGAGGGGGGTGGGCCGCGAAGAAGAAGATGACAAGTTGTTATTCTATTGGTATGTACTGTCTCTTTATAGTGTTTTAAAGATTGTTCTTTCAAGTTCGCCTTAGAACGTATCATTTTATTTCCAAAGTCTAGTAAGTCTTTGCTTTCTCACAGCAGGGTGTTTACATTACAAGGCTGCAATTTTTATTTGCCCATCAACTTGGCTTTTGGTGGAAATGATGCACCACCGGCAGCATGATGTCCGCAAGAGTGGCAACGAGGGGGGTGGGCCGCGAAGAAGAAGATGACAAGTTGTTATTCTATTGGTATGTACTGTCTCTTTATAGTGTTTAAAGATTGTTCTTTCAAGTTCACCTTAGAACGTATCATTTTATTTCCAAAGTCTAGTAAGTCTTTGCTTTCTCACAGCAGGGTGTTCACATTACAAGGCTGCAATTTTTATTTGCCCCTCAACTGGGCTTTTGGTGGAAATGATGCACCACCGGCAGCATGATGTGTGCAAGAGTGGCAACGAGGGTGGGGGGGAGCGGAGGAACAAGAAGATGACAAGTTGTTATTCTATTGGTATGTACTGTCTCTTTATAGTGTTTTAAAGATTGTTCTTTCAAGTTCGCCTTAGAACGTAGCATTTTATTTCCAAAGTCTAGTAAGTCTTTGCTTTCTCACAGCAGGGTGTTCACATTACAAGGCTGCAATTTTTATTTGCCCATCAACTGGGCTTTTGGTGGAAATGATGCACCACCGGCAGCATGATGTCCGCAAGAGTGGCAACGAGGGGGGTGGGCCGCGAAGAAGAAGATGACAAGTTGTTATTCTATTGGTATGTACTGTCTCTTTATAGTGTTTAAAGATTGTTCTTTCAAGTTCGCCTTAGAACGTATCATTTTATTTCCAAAGTCTAGTAAGTCTTTGCTTTCTCACAGCAGGGTGTTTACATTACAAGGCTGCAATTTTTATTTGCCCATCAACTGGGCTTTTGGTGGAAATGATGCACCACCGGCAGCATGATATCCGCAAGAGTGGCAACGAGGGGGGTCGGCCGCGAAGAAGAAGATGACAAGTTTTTATTCTATTGGTATGTACTGTCTCTTTATAGTGTTTAAAGATTGTTCTTTCAAGTTCACCTTAGAACGTATCATTTTATTTCCAAAGTCTAGTAAGTCTTTGCTTTCTCACAGCAGGGTGTTCACATTACAAGGCTGCAATTTTTATTTGCCCATCAACTGGGCTTTTGGTGGAAATGATGCACCACCGGCAGCATGATGTCCTCAAGAGTAGCAACGAGGTGGGGGGGGGGGGGGGGGGGGGGAGCGGAGGAACAAGAAGATGACCAAGTTGTTATTCTATTGGTATGTACTGTCTCTTTATAGTGTTTTAAAGATTGTTCTTTCAAGTTCGCCTTAGAACGTAGCATTTTATTTCCAAAGTCTAGTAAGTCTTTGCTTTCTCACAGCAGGGTGTTCACATTACAAGGCTGCAATTTTTATTTGCCCATCAACTGGGCTTTTGGTGGAAATGATGCACCACCGGCAGCATGATGTCCGCAAGAGTGGCAACGAGGGGGGTGGGCCGCGAAGAAAAAGATGACAAGTTGTTATTCTATTGGTATGTACTGTCTCTTTATAGTGTTTAAAGATTGTTCTTTCAAGTTCACCTTAGAACGTATCATTTTATTTCCAAAGTCTAGTAAGTCTTTGCTTTCTCACAGCAGGGAGTTCACATTACAAGGCTGCAATTTTTATTTGCCCCTCAACTGGGCTTTTGGTGGAAATGATGCACCACCGGCAGCATGATGTATGCAAGAGTGGCAACGAGGGGTCGGGAGGAGCGGAGGAACAAGAAGATGACAAGTTGTTATTCTATTGGTATGTACTGTCTCTTCATAGTGTTTAAAGATTGTTCTTTCAAGTTCGCCTTAGAACGTATCATTTTATTTCCAAAGTCTAGTAAGTCTTTGCTTTCTCACAGCAGGGTGTTTACATTACAAGGCTGCAATTTTTATTTGCCCATCAACTGGGCTTTTGGTGGAAATGATGCACCACCGGCAGCATGATATCCGCAAGAGTGGCAACGAGGGGGGTCGGCCGCGAAGAAGAAGATGACAAGTTGTTATTCTATTGGTATGTACTGTCTCTTTATAGTGTTTAAAGATTGTTCTTTCAAGTTCACCTTAGAACGTATCATTTTATTTCCAAAGTCTAGTAAGTCTTTGCTTTCTCACAGCAGGGTGTTCACATTACAAGGCTGCAATTTTTATTTGCCCATCAACTGGGCTTTTGGTGGAAATGATGCACCACCGGCAGCATGATGTCCTCAAGAGTGGCAACGAGGGGGGGGGGGGGGGAGCGGAGGAACAAGAAGATGACAAGTTGTTATTCTATTGGTATGTACTGTCTCTTTATAGTGTTTTAAAGATTGTTCTTTCAAGTTCGCCTTAGAACGTAGCATTTTATTTCCAAAGTCTAGTAAGTCTTTGCTTTCTCACAGCAGGGTGTTTACATTACAAGGCTGCAATTTTTATTTGCCCATCAACTGGGCTTTTGGTGGAAATGATGCACCACCGGCAGCATGATGTCCGCAAGAGTGGCAACGAGGGTGGTGGGCCGCGAAGAAGAAGATGACAAGTTGTTATTCTATTGGTATGTACTGTCTCTTTATAGTGTTTAAAGATTGTTCTTTCAAGTTCACCTTAGAACGTATCATTTTATTTCCAAAGTCTAGTAAGTCTTTGCTTTCTCACAGCAGGGTGTTTACATTACAAGGCTGCAATTTTTATTTGCCCATCAACTTGGCTTTTGGTGGAAATGATGCACCACCGGCAGCATGATGTCCGCAAGAGTGGCAACGAGGGGTGGGGGGGGGGGGGTGGGGGGGGGGGGGGGAGCGGAGGAACAAGAAGATGACAAGTTGTTATTCTATTGGTATGTACTGTCTCTTTATAGTGTTTTAAAGATTGTTCTTTCAAGTTCGCCTTAGAACGTAGCATTTTATTTCCAAAGTCTAGTAAGTCTTTGCTTTCTCACAGCAGGGTGTTTACATTACAAGGCTGCTATTTTTATTTGCCCATCAACTGGGCTTTTGGTGGAAATGATGCACCACCGGCAGCATGATGTCCTCTAGAGAGGCAACGAGGGGTGGGGGGGAGCGGAGGAACAAGAAGATGACAAGTTGTTATTCTATTGGTATGTATTGTCTCTTTATAGTGTTTTAAAGATTGTTCTTTCAAGTTCGCCTTAGAACGTATCATTTTATTTCCAAAGTCTAGTAAGTCTTTGCTTTCTCACAGCAGGGTGTTCACATTAGGAGGCTGCAATTTTTATTTTCCCGTCAACTGGGCTTTTGGTGTAAATGATGCACCACCGGCTGCATGATGTCCGCAAGAGTGGCAACGAGGGGGGGGGGGGAGCGGAGGAACAAGAAGATGACAAGTTGTTATTCTATTGGTATGTACTGTCTCTTTATAGTGTTTTAAAGATTGTTCTTTCAAGTTCGCCTTAGAACGTAGCATTTTATTTCCAAGGTCTAGTAAGTCTTTGCTTTCTCACAGCAGGGTGTTTACATTACAAGGCTGCAATTTTTATTTGCCCATCAACTGGGCTTTTGGTGGAAATGATGCACCACCGGCAGCATGATGTCCTCTAGAGAGGCAACGAGGGGTGGGGGGGAGCGGAGGAACAAGAAGATGACAAGTTGTTATTCTATTGGTATGTATTGTCTCTTTATAGTGTTTTAAAGATTGTTCTTTCAAGTTCGCCTTAGAACGTATCATTTTATTTCCAAAGTCTAGTAAGTCTTTGCTTTCTCACAGCAGGGTGTTCACATTAGGAGGCTGCAATTTTTATTTTCCCGTCAACTGGGCTTTTGGTGTAAATGATGCACCACCGGCAGCATGATGTCCGCAAGAGTGGCAACGAGGGGGGGGGGGGGGGGAGCGGAGGAACAAGAAGATGACAAGTTGTTATTCTATTGGTATGTATTGTCTCTTTATAGTGTTTTAAAGATTGTTCTTTCAAGTTCGCCTTAGAACGTAACATTTTATTTCCAAAGTCTAGTAAGTCTTTGCTTTCTCACAGTAGGGTGTTCACATTAGGAGGCTGCAATTTTTATTTGCCCATCAACTGGGCTTTTGGTGGAAATGATGCACCACCGGCAGCATGATGTCCGCAAGAGTGGCAACGAGGGTGGGGGGGAGCGGAGGAACAAGAAGATGACAAGTTGTTATTCTATTGGTATGTACTGTCTCCTTATAGTGTTTTAAAGATTGTTCTTTCAAGTTCGCCTTAGAAAGTATCATTTTATTTCCAAAGTCTAGTAAGTCTTTGCTTTCTCACAGCAGGTTGTTTACATTACAAGGCTGCAATTTTTATTTGCCCATCAACTGGGCTTTTGGTGGAAATGATGCACCACCGGCAGCATGATGTCCGCAAGAGTGGCAACGAGGGGTGGGGGGGAGCGGAGGAACAAGAAGATAACAAGTTGTTATTCCATTGGTATGTACTGTCTCTTTATAGTGTTTTAAAGATTCTTCTTTCAAGTTCGCCTTAGAACGTATCATTTTATTTCCAAAGTCTAGTAAGTCTTTGCTTTCTCACAGCAGGGTATTTACATTACAAGGCTGCAATTTTTATTTGCCCATCAACTGGGCTTTTGGTGGAAGTGACGCACCACCGGCAGCAAGATGTCCGCAAGAGTGGCAACGAGGGGTGTGGGGGAGCGGAGGAACAAGAAGATGACAAGTTGTTATTCTATTGGTAAGTACTGCCTCTTTATAGTGTTTTAAAGATTGTTATTTCAAGTTCGCCTTAGAACGTATCATTTTATTTCCAAAGTCTAGTAAGTCTTTGCTTTCTCACAGCAGGGTGTTTACATTACAAGGCTGCAATATTTATTTGCCCATCAACTGGGCTTTTGGTGGAAATGACGCACCACCTGCAGCATGATGTCCGCAAGAGTGGCAACGAGGGGGGGGGGGGAGCGGAGGAACAAGAAGATGACAAGTTGTTATTCTATTGGTATGTACTGTCTCTTTATAGTGTTTTAAAGATTGTTCTTTCAAGTTCGCCTTAGAACGTATCATTTTATTTCCAAAGTCTAGTAAGTCTTTGCTTTCTCACAGCAGGGTGTTTACATTACAAGGCTGCAATTTTTATTTGCCCATCAACTGGGCTTTTGGTGGAAATGATGCACCACCGGCAGCATGATGTCCGCAAGAGTGGCAACGAGGGGGGTGGGCCGCGAAGAAGAAGATGACAAGTTGTTATTCTATTGGTATGTACTGTCTCTTTATAGTGTTTAAAGATTGTTCTTTCAAGTTCACCTTAGAACGTATCATTTTATTTCCAAAGTCTAGTAAGTCTTTGCTTTCTCACAGCAGGGTGTTCACATTACAAGGCTGCAATTTTTATTTGCCCCTCAACTGGGCTTTTGGTGGAAATGATGCACCACCGGCAGCATGATGTGTGCAAGAGTGGCAACGAGGGTGGGGGGGAGCGGAGGAACAAGAAGATGACAAGTTGTTAGTCTATTGGTATGTACTGTCTCTTTATAGTGTTTTAAAGATTGTTCTTTCAAGTTCGCCTTAGAACGTAGCATTTTATTTCCAAAGTCTAGTAAGTCTTTGCTTTCTCACAGCAGGGTGTTTACATTACAAGGCTGCAATTTTTATTTGCCCATCAACTGGGCTTTTGGTGGAAATGATGCACCACCGGCAGCATGATGTCCGCAAGAGTGGCAACGAGGGGGGTGGGCCGCGAAGAAAAAGATGACAAGTTGTTATTCTATTGGTATGTACTGTCTCTTTATAGTGTTTAAAGATTGTTCTTTCAAGTTCACCTTAGAACGTATCATTTTATTTCCAAAGTCTAGTAAGTCTTTGCTTTCTCACAGCAGGGAGTTCACATTACAAGGCTGCAATTTTTATTTGCCCCTCAACTGGGCTTTTGGTGGAAATGATGCACCACCGGCAGCATGATGTATGCAAGAGTGGCAACGAGGGGTCGGGGGGAGCGGAGGAACAAGAAGATGACAAGTTGTTATTCTATTGGTATGTACTGTCTCTTTATAGTGTTTAAAGATTGTTCTTTCAAGTTCGCCTTAGAACGTAGCATTTTATTTCCAAAGTCTAGTAAGTCTTTGCTTTCTCACAGCAGGGTGTTCACATTACAAGGCTGCAATTTTTATTTGCCCATCAACTGGGCTTTTGGTGGAAATGATGCACCACCGGCAGCATGATGTCCTCTAGAGAGGCAACGAGGGGTGGGGGGGAGCGGAGGAACAAGAAGATGACAAGTTGTTATTCTATTGGTATGTATTGTCTCTTTATAGTGTTTTAAAGATTGTTCTTTCAAGTTCGCCTTAGAACGTATCATTTTATTTCCAAAGTCTAGTAAGTCTTTGCTTTCTCACAGCAGGGTGTTCACATTAGGAGGCTGCAATTTTTATTTTCCGGTCAACTGGGCTTTTGGTGTAAATGATGCACCACCGGCAGCATGATGTCCGCAAGAGTGGCAACGAGGGGGGGGGGGGGGGGAGCGGAGGAACAAGAAGATGACAAGTTGTTATTCTATTGGTATGTACTGTCTCCTTATAGTGTTTTAAAGATTGTTCTTTCAAGTTCGCCTTAGAAAGTATCATTTTATTTCCAAAGTCTAGTAAGTCTTTGCTTTCTCACAGCAGGTTGTTTACATTACAAGGCTGCAATTTTTATTTGCCCATCAACTGGGCTTTTGGTGGAAATGATGCACCACCGGCAGCATGATGTCCGCAAGAGTGGCAACGAGGGGTGGGGGGGGAGCGGAGGAACAAGAAGATGACAAGTTGTTATTCCATTGGTATGTACTGTCTCTTTATAGTGTTTTAAAGATTGTTCTTTCAAGTTTGCCTTAGAACGTATCATTTTATTTCCAAAGTCTAGTAAGTCTTTGCTTTCTCACAGCAGGGTTTTTACATTACAAGGCTGCAATTTTTATTTGCCCATCAACTGGGCTTTTGGTGGAAGTGACGCACCACCGGCAGCAAGATGTCCGCAAGAGTGGCAACGAGGGGTGAGGGGGAGCGGAGGAACAAGAAGATGACAAGTTGTTATTCTATTGGTAAGTACTGCCTCTTTATAGTGTTTTAAAGATTGTTATTTCAAGTTCGCCTTAGAACGTATCATTTTATTTCCAAAGTCTAGTAAGTCTTTGCTTTCTCACAGCAGGGTGTTTACATTACAAGGCTGCAATTTTTATTTGCCCATCAACTGGGCTTTTGGTGGAAATGACGCACCACCTGCAGCATGATGTCCGCAAGAGTGGCAACGAGGGGTGGGGGGGAGCGGAGGAACAAGAAGATGACAAGTTGTTATTCTATTGGTATGTACTGTCTCTTTATAGTGTTTTAAAGATTGTTCTTTCAAGTTCGCCTTAGAACGTATCATTTTATTTCCAAAGTCTAGTAAGTCTTTGCTTTCTCACAGCAGGGTGTTTACATTACAAGGCTGCAATTTTTATTTGCCCATCAACTGGGCTTTTGGTGGAAATGACGCACCACCGGCAGCATGATGTCCGCAAGAGTGGCAACGAGGGGGGTGGGCCGCGAAGAAGAAGATGACAAGTTGTTATTCTATTGGTATGTACTGTCTCTTTATAGTGTTTAAAGATTGTTCTTTCAAGTTCACCTTAGAACGTATCATTTTATTTCCAAAGTCTAGTAAGTCTTTGCTTTCTCACAGCAGGGTGTTCACATTACAAGGCTGCAATTTTTATTTGCCCCTCAACTGGGCTTTTGGTGGAAATGATGCACCACCGGCAGCATGATGTGTGCAAGAGTGGCAACGAGGGTGGGGGGGAGCGGAGGAACAAGAAGATGACAAGTTGTTAGTCTATTGGTATGTACTGTCTCTTTATAGTGTTTTAAAGATTGTTCTTTCAAGTTCGCCTTAGAACGTAGCATTTTATTTCCAAAGTCTAGTAAGTCTTTGCTTTCTCACAGCAGGGTGTTTACATTACAAGGCTGCAATTTTTATTTGCCCATCAACTGGGCTTTTGGTGGAAATGATGCACCACCGGCAGCATGATGTCCGCAAGAGTGGCAACGAGGGGGGTGGGCCGCGAAGAAAAAGATGACAAGTTGTTATTCTATTGGTATGTACTGTCTCTTTATAGTGTTTAAAGATTGTTCTTTCAAGTTCACCTTAGAACGTATCATTTTATTTCCAAAGTCTAGTAAGTCTTTGCTTTCTCACAGCAGGGAGTTCACATTACAAGGCTGCAATTTTTATTTGCCCCTCAACTGGGCTTTTGGTGGAAATGATGCACCACCGGCAGCATGATGTATGCAAGAGTGGCAACGAGGGGTCGGGGGGAGCGGAGGAACAAGAAGATGACAAGTTGTTATTCTATTGGTATGTACTGTCTCTTTATAGTGTTTAAAGATTGTTCTTTCAAGTTCGCCTTAGAACGTATCATTTTATTTCCAAAGTCTAGTAAGTCTTTGCTTTCTCACAGCAGGGTGTTTACATTACAAGGCTGCAATTTTTATTTGCCCATCAACTGGGCTTTTGGTGGAAATGATGCACCACCGGCAGCATGATATCCGCAAGAGTGGCAACGAGGGGGGTCGGCCGCGAAGAAGAAGATGACAAGTTGTTATTCTATTGGTATGTACTGTCTCTTTATAGTGTTTAAAGATTGTTCTTTCAAGTTCACCTTAGATCGTATCATTTTATTTCCAAAGTCTAGTAAGTCTTTGCTTTCTCACAGCAGGGTGTTCACATTACAAGGCTGCAATTTTTATTTGCCCATCAACTGGGCTTTTGGTGGAAATGATGCACCACCGGCAGCATGATGTCCTCAAGAGTGGCAACGAGGGGGGGGGGGGGGGGGGGGAGCGGAGGAACAAGAAGATGACAAGTTGTTATTCTATTGGTATGTACTGTCTCTTTATAGTGTTTTAAAGATTGTTCTTTCAAGTTCGCCTTAGAACGTAGCATTTTATTTCCAAAGTCTAGTAAGTCTTTGCTTTCTCACAGCAGGGTGTTCACATTACAAGGCTGCAATTTTTATTTGCCCATCAACTGGGCTTTTGGTGAAAATGATGCACCACCGGCAGCATGATGTCCGCAAGAGTGGCAACGAGGGGGGTGGGCCGCGAAGAAAAAGATGACAAGTTGTTATTCTATTGGTATGTACTGTCTCTTTATAGTGTTTAAAGATTGTTCTTTCAAGTTCACCTTAGAACGTATCATTTTATTTCCAAAGTCTAGTAAGTCTTTGCTTTCTCACAGCAGGGTGTTCACATTACAAGGCTGCAATTTTTATTTGCCCATCAACTGGGCTTTTGGTGGAAATGATGCACCACCGGCAGCATGATGTCCTCTAGAGAGGCAACGAGGGGTGGGGGGGAGCGGAGGAACAAGAAGATGACAAGTTGTTATTCTATTGGTATGTATTGTCTCTTTATAGTGTTTTAAAGATTGTTCTTTCAAGTTCGCCTTAGAACGTATCATTTTATTTCCAAAGTCTAGTAAGTCTTTGCTTTCTCACAGCAGGGTGTTCACATTAGGAGGCTGCAATTTTTATTTTCCCGTCAACTGGGCTTTTGGTGTAAATGATGCACCACCGGCAGCATGATGTCCGCAAGAGTGGCAACGAGGGGGGGGGGGGGGGGAGCGGAGGAACAAGAAGATGACAAGTTGTTATTCTATTGGTATGTACTGTCTCCTTATAGTGTTTTAAAGATTGTTCTTTCAAGTTCGCCTTAGAAAGTATCATTTTATTTCCAAAGTCTAGTAAGTCTTTGCTTTCTCACAGCAGGTTGTTTACATTACAAGGCTGCAATTTTTATTTGCCCATCAACTGGGCTTTTGGTGGAAATGATGCACCACCGGCAGCATGATGTCCGCAAGAGTGGCAACGAGGGGTGGGGGGGAGCGGAGGAACAAGAAGATGACAAGTTGTTATTCCATTGGTATGTACTGTCTCTTTATAGTGTTTTAAAGATTGTTCTTTCAAGTTCGCCTTAGAACGTATCATTTTATTTCCAAAGTCTAGTAAGTCTTTGCTTTCTCACAGCAGGGTTTTTACATTACAAGGCTGCAATTTTTATTTGCCCATCAACTGGGCTTTTGGTGGAAGTGACGCACCACCGGCAGCAAGATGTCCGCAAGAGTGGCAACGAGGGGTGAGGGGGAGCGGAGGAACAAGAAGATGACAAGTTGTTATTCTATTGGTAAGTACTGCCTCTTTATAGTGTTTTAAAGATTGTTATTTCAAGTTCGCCTTAGAACGTATCATTTTATTTCCAAAGTCTAGTAAGTCTTTGCTTTCTCACAGCAGGGTGTTTACATTACAAGGCTGCAATTTTTATTTGCCCATCAACTGGGCTTTTGGTGGAAATGACGCACCACCTGCAGCATGATGTCCGCAAGAGTGGCAACGAGGGGCGGGGGGGAGCGGAGGAACAAGAAGATGACAAGTTGTTATTCTATTGGTATGTACTGTCTCTTTATAGTGTTTTAAAGATTGTTCTTTCAAGTTCGCCTTAGAACGTATCATTTTATTTCCAAAGTCTAGTAAGTCTTTGCTTTCTCACAGCAGGGTGTTTACATTACAAGGCTGCAATTTTTATTTGCCCATCAACTGGGCTTTTGGTGGAAATGACGCACCACCGGCAGCATGATGTCCGCAAGAGTGGCAACGATGGGGGGGGGGGGGGGGGGGGGGCGGGAAGAAGAAGATGACAAGTTGTTATTCTATTGGTATGTACTGTCTCTTTATAGTGTTTTAAAGATTGTTCTTTCAAGTTCGCCTTAGAACGTAGCATTTTATTTCCAAAGGCTAGTAAGTCTTTGCTTTCTCACAGCAGGGTGTTCACATTACAAGGCTGCAATTTTTATTTGCCCATCAACTGGGCTTTTGGTGGAAATGACGCACCACCGGCAGCATGATGTCCGCAAGAGTGGTAACGAGGGGGGGGGGGGGGGCAGGAACAAGAAGATGACAAGTTGTTATTCTATTGGTATGTACTGTCTCTTTATAGTGTTTTAAAGATTGTTCTTTCAAGTTCGCCTTAGAACGTAGCATTTTATTTCCAAAGTCTAGTAAGTCTTTGCTTTCTCACAGCAGGGTGTTCACATTAGGAGGCTGCAATTTTTATTTTCCCGTCAACTGGGCTTTTGGTGGAAATGACGCACCACCGGCAGCATGATGTCCGCAAGAGTGGCAACGTGTGGGGGTTGAGGAGAGGAACAAGAAGATGACAAGTTGTTATTCTATTGGTATGTACTGTCTCTTTATAGTTATTTTAAAGATTGTTCTTTCAAGTTCGCCTTAGAACGTAGCATTTTATTTCCATAGTCTAGTAAGTCTTTGCTTTCTCACAGCAGGGTGTTCACATTACAAGGCTGCAATTTTTATTTGCCCATCAACTGGGCTTTTCGTGGAAATGACGCACCACCGGCAGCATGATGTCCGCAAGGGTGGCAACGAGGGGGTGGTCCGGGAACAAGAAGATGACAAGTTGTTATTCTATTGGTATGTACTGTCTCTTTATAGTGTTTTAAAGATTGTTCTTTCAAGTTCGCCTTAGAATGTAGCATTTTATTTCCAAAGTCTAGTAAGTCTTTGCTTTCACACAGCAGGGTGTTCACATTACAAGGCTGCAATTTTTATTTGCCCATCAACTGGGGTTTTGGTGGAAATGACGCACCACCGGCAGCATGATGTCCGCAAGAGTGGTAACGAGGGGGGGGGGGGGGGGGGAGGCGGAACAAGAAGATGTCAAGTTGTTATTCTATTGGTATGTACTGTCTCTTTATAGTGTTTAAAGATTGTTCTTTCAAGTTCGCCTTAGAACGTAGCATTTTATTTCCAAAGTCTAGTAAGTCTTTGCTTTCTCACAGCAGGATGTTCACGTACAAGGCTGCTATGTTGATTGGCTTTTGGTGGAAATGACGCACCAGCAGCAGCATGATGTCCGCAAGAGTGGCAACGAGGGTGGGGGGGGGGGGGGATGGCGGGAACAAGAAGATGACAAGTTTCCAGAATGAGATTTTCACTCTGCAGCGGAGTGTGCGCTGATATGAAACTTCCTGGCAGATTAAAACTGTGCGCCCGACCGAGAGTCGAACTCGGGACCTTTGCCTTTCGCGGGCAAGGGCTCTACCATCTGAGCTACCGAAGCACGACTCACGCCCGGTCTCACAGCTTCACTTCTGCCAGTATCTCGTCTCCTACCTTCCAAACTTTACAGAAGCTCTCCTGCGAACCTTGCAGGACTAGCACTCCTGAAAGAAAGGCTATTGCGGAGACATGGCTTAGCCACAGCCTGGGGGATGTTTCCAGAATGAGATTTTCACTCTGCAGCGGAGTGTGCGCTGATATGAAACTTCCTGGCAGATTAAAACTGTGCGCCTGACCGAGACTCGAACTCGGGACCTTTGCCTTTCGCGGGCAAGCGCTCTACCATCTGAGCTACCGAAGCACGACTCACGCCCGGTTTCACAGCTTCACTTCTGCCAGTATCTCGTCTCCTACCTTCCAAACTTTACAGAAGCTCTCCTGCGAACCTTGCAGGACTAGCACTCCTGAAAGAAAGGATATTGCGGAGACATGGCATAGCCACAGCCTGGGGGATGTTTCCAGAATGAGATTTTTCACTCTGCAGCGGAGTGTGCGCTGATATGAAACTTCCTGGCAGATTAAAACTGTGCGCCCGACCGAGACTCGAACTCGGGACCTTTGCCTTTCGCGGGCAAGGGCTCTACCATCTGAGCTACCGAAGCACGACTCACGCCCGGTCTCACAGCTTCACTTCTGCCAGTATCTCGTCTCCTACCTTCCAAACTTTACAGAAGCTCTCCTGCGAACCTTGCAGGACTAGCACTCCTGAAAGAAAGGATATTGCGGAGACATGGCTTAGCCACAGCCTGGGAGATGTTTCCAGAATGAGATTTTCAGTCTGCAGCGGAGTGTGCGCTGATATGAAACTTCCTGGCAGATTAAAACTGTGCGCCCGACCGAGACTCGTACTCGGGACCTTTGCCCGCGAAAGGCAAAGGTCCCGAGTTCGAGTCTCGGTCGGGCGCACAGTTTTAATCTGCCAGGAAGTTTCAGATGACAAGTTGTTATTCTATTGGTATGTACTGTCTCTTTATAGTGTTTAAAGATTGTTCTTTCAAGTTCACCTTAGAACGTAGCATTTTATTTCCAAAGTCTAGTAAGTCTTTGCTTTCTCACAGCAGGGAGTTCACATTACAAGGCTGCAATTTTTATTTGCCCATCAACTGGGCTTTTGGTGGAAATGACGCACCACCGGCAGCATGATGACCGCAAAAGTGGCAAAGAGGGGGGGGGGGGGGGGGAGGGGAGGAACAAGAAGATGACAAGATGTTATTCTATTGGTATGAACTGTCTCTTTATAGTGTTTTAAAGATTGTTCTTTCAAGTTCGCCTTAGAACGTAGCATTTTATTTCCAAAGTCTAGTAAGTCTTTGCTTTCCCACAGCAGGGTGTTCACGTTACAAGGCTGCAATTTTTATTTGCCCATCAACTGGGCTTTTGGTGGAAATGACGCACTACCGGCAGCATGATGTCCGCAAGAGTGGAAACGATGGGGGGTGGGGGGGGTGGGGGGGGCCGGGAACAAGAAGATGACAAGTTGTTATTCTATTGGTATGTACTGTCTCTTTATAGTGTTTTAAAGGTTGTTCTTTCAAGTTCGCCTCAGAACGTAGCATTTTATTTCCAAAGTCTAGTAAGTCTTTGCTTTCTCACAGCAGGGTGTTCACATTAGGAGGCTGCAATTTTTATTTGCCCATCAACTGGGCTTTTGGTGGAAATAATGCACCACCGGCAGCATGATGTCCGCAAGAGTGGCAACGAGGGGGGGGGGGGGGGGGGAGGGGCGGAACAAGAAGATGACAAGTTGTTATTCTATTGGTATGTACTGTCTCATTATAGTGTTTAAAGATTGTTCTTCCAGGTTCGCCTTAGAACGTAGCATTTTATTTCCATAGTCTAGAAAGTCTTTGCTTACTCACAGCAGGGTGTTCACATTACAAGGCTGCAATTTCTATTTGCCCATCAACTGGGCTTTTGGTGGAAATGACGCACCACCAGCAGCATGATGTCCGCAAGAGTGGCAACGAAGGGGGGGTCCGGGAACAAGAAGATGACAAGTTGTTATTCTATTGGTATGTACTGTCTCTTTATAGTGTTTTAAAGATTGTTCTTTCAAGTTCACCTTAGAACGTAGCATTTTATTTCCAAAGTCTAGTAAGTCTTTGCTTTCTCACAGCAGGGTGTTCACATTACAAGGCTGCAATTTTTATTTGCCCATCAACTGGGCTTTTGGTATAAATGACGCACCACCGGCAGCATGATGTCCGCAAGAGTGGCAACGAGGGGGGGGGGGGGGGGGGGGGAGGGGCGGAACAAGAAGATGACATGTTGTTATTCTATTGGTATGTACTGTCTCTTTATAGTGTTTAAATATTGTTCTTTCAAGTTCGCCTTAGAACGTAGCATTTTATTTCCAAATTCTTGTAAGTCTTTGCTTTCTCACAGCAGGGTGTTCACATTACAAGGCTGCAATTTTTATTTGCCCATCAACTGGGCTTTTGGTGGAAATGACGCACCACCGGCAGCATGATGTCCGCAAGAGTGGCAACGAGGGGTGGGGGGGAGCAGAGGAACAAGAAGATGACAAGTTGTTATTCTATTGGTATGTACTGTCTCTTTATAGTGTTTTAAAGATTGTTCTTTCAAGTTCGCCTTAGAACGTAGCATTTTATTTCTAAAGTCTAGTAAGTCTTTGCTTTCTCACAGCAGGGTGTTCACATTACAAGGCTGCAATTTTTATTTGCTCATCAACTGGGCTTTTGGTGGAAATGACGCACCACCGGCAATATGATGTCCGCAAGAGTGGCAACGAGGGGGGAGGGGCTGGAAACAAGAAGATGACAAGTTGTTATTCTATTGGTATGTACTGTCTCTTTATAGTGTTTTAAAGATTGTTCTTTCAAGTTCGCCTGAGAATGTAGCATTTTATTTCCAAAGTCTAGTAAGTCTTTGCTTTCTCACAGCAGGGTGTTCACATTACAAGGCTGCAATTTTTATTTGCCCATCAACTGGGCTTTTGGTGGAAATGACGCTCCACCGGCAGAATGATGTCCGCAAGAGTGGCAACGAGGGGGGGGGGGAGGTGAGGAACAAGAAGATGACAAGTTGTTATTCTATTGGTATGTACTGTCTCTTTATAGTGTTTTAAAGATTGTTCTTTCAAGTTCGCCTTAGAACGTAGCATTTTATTTCCAAAGTCTAGTAAGTCTTTGCTTTCTCACAGCAGGGTGTTCACATTACAAGGCTGCAATTTTTATTTGCCCATCAACTGGGCTTTTGGTGGAAATGACGCACCACCGGCAGCATGATGTCCGCAAGAGTGGCAACGAGGGGGGGGGGGGGGGGGGCCGGGAACAAGAAGATGACAAGTTGTTATTCTGTTGGTATGTACTGTCTCTTTATAGTGTTTTAAAGATTGTTCGTTCAAGTTCGCCTTAGAACGTAGCATTTTATTTCCAAAGTCTAGCAAGTCTTTAATTTCTCACAGCAGGGTGTTCACATTACAAGGCTGCAATTTTTATTTGCCCATCAACTGGGCTTTTGGTGGAAATGACGCACCACCGGCAGCATGATGTCTGCAAGAGTGGAAACGAGGGGGGTGGGGGGGGGGGGGGGCGGAACAAGAAGATTGCAAGTTGTTATTCTATTGGTATGTACTGTCTCTTTATAGTGTTTTAAAGATTGTTCTTTCAAGTTCACCTTAGAACGTAGCATTTTATTTCCAAAGTCTAGTAAGTCTTTGCTTTCTCACAGCAGGGTGTTCACATTACAAGGCTGCAATTTTTATTTGCCCATCAACTGGGCTTTTGGTGGAAATGACGCACCTCCAGCAGCATGATGTCCGCAAGAGAGGCAACGAGGGGGGGGGGGCCGGGAACAAGAAGATATCAAGTTGTTATTCTATTGGTATGTACTGTCTCTTTATAGTGTTTTAAAGATTTTTTCTTTCAAGTTCGCCTTAGAACGTAGCATTTTATTTCCAAAGTCTAGTAAGTCTTTGCTTTCTCACAGCAGGGTGTTCACATTACAAGGCTGCAATTTTTATTTGCCCATCAACTGGGCTTTTGGTGGAAATGACGCAACACCGGCAGCATGATGTCCGCAAGAGTGGTAACGAGGTTGGGTGGCCGGGAACAAGAAGATGACAAGTTGTTATTCTATTGGTATGTACTGTCTCTTTATAGTGTTTTAAAGATTGTTCTTTCAAGTTCGCCTTAGAACGTAGCATTTTATTTCCAAAGTCTAGTAAGTCTTTGCTTTCTCACAGCAGGGTGTTCACATTACAAGGCTGCAATTTTTATTTGCCCATCAACTGGGCTTTTGTTGGAAATGAGGCACCACCGGCAGCATGATGTCCGCAAGAGTGGCAACGATGGAGGGGGGGGCCGGGAACAAGTAGATGACAAGTTGTTATTCTATTGGTATGTACTGTCTCTTTATAGTGTTTTAATGATTGTTCTTACAAGTTTGCCTTAGAACGTAGCATCTTATTTCCAAAGTCTAGTAAGTCTTTGCTTTCTCACAGCAGGGTGTTCACATTACAAGGCTGCAATTTTTATTTGCCCATCAACTGAGCTTTTGGTGGAAATGATGCACCACCAGCAGCATGATGTCCGCAAGAGTGACAACGAGGGGGGGGGCCGGGAACAAGAAGATGACAAGTTGTTATTCTATTGGTATGTTCTGTCTCTTTATAGTGTTTTAAAGATTGTTCTTTCAAGTTCGCCTTAGAACGTAGCATTTAATTTCCAAAGTCTAGTAAGTCTTTGCTTTCTCACAGCAGGGTGTTCACATTACAAGGCTGCAATTTTTTATTTGCCCATCAACTGGGCTTTTGGTGGAAATGACGCACCACCGGCAATATGATGTCCGCAAGAGTGGCAACGAGGGGGGAGGGGCCGGGAACAAGAAGATGACAAGTTGTTATTCTATTGGTATACTGTCTCTTTATAGTGTTTTAAAGATCGTTCTTTCAAGTTCGCCTTAGAACGTAGCATTTTATTTCCAAAGTCTAGTAAGTCTTTGCTTTCTCACAGCAGGGTGTTCACATTACAAGGCTGCAATTTTTATTTGCCCTTCAAGTGGGCATTTGGTGGAAATGACGCACCACCGGCAGCATGATGTCCGCAAGAGTGGTAACGAGGGGGGGGGGGGGCCGGGAACAAGAAGATGACAAGTTGTTATTCTATTGGTATGTACTGTCTCTTTATAGTGTTTTGAAGATTGTTCTTTCAAGTTCGCCTTAGAACGTAGCATTTAATTTCCAAAGTCTAGTAAGTCTTGCTTTCTCACAGCAGGGTGTTCACATTACAAGGCTGCTATTTTTATTTGCCCATCAACTGGGCTTTTGCTGGAAATGAAGCACCACCGGCAGCATGATGTCCGCAAGAATGGCAACGAGGAGGGGGCCGGGAACAAGAAGATGACAAGTTGTTAATCTATTGGTATGTACTGTCTCTTTATAGTGTTTTAATGATTGTTCTTTCAAGTTCGCCTTTGAACGTAGCATTTTATTTCCAAAGTCTAGTAAGTCTTTGCTTTCTCACAGCAGGGTGTTCACATTACAAGGCTGCAATTTTTATTTGCCCATCAACTGGTCTTTTGGTGGAAATGACGCACCACCAGCAGCATGATGTCTGCAAGAGTGGCAACGATGGGGGGGGGTCCGGGAACAAGAAGATGACAAGTAGTTATTCTATTGGTATGTACTGTCCCTTTATAGTGTTTAAAGATTGTTCTTTCAAGTTCGCCTTAGAACGTAGCATTTTATTTCCAAAGTCTAGTAAGTCTTTGCTTTCTCACAGCAGGGTGTTCACATTACAAGGCTGCAATTTTTATATGCCCATCAACTGGGCTTTTGGTGGAAATGACGCACCACCGGCAGCATGAAGTCCGCAAGAGTGGCCACGAGGGGGGGTGGGGGCCGGGAACAAGAAGATGACAAGTTGTTATTCTATTCGTATGTACTGTCTCTTTATAGTGTTTTAAAGATTGTTCTTTCAAGTTCGCCTTACAACGTAGCATTTTATTTCCAAAGTCTAGTAAGTCTTTGCTTTCTCACAGCAGGGTGTTCACATTACAAGGCTGCAATTTTTATTTGCCCATCAACTGGGCTTTTGGTGGAAATGATGCACCACTGGCAGCATGATGTCCGCAAGAGTGGCAACGAGGGGGGGGGGGGCCGGGAACAAGAAGATGACAAGTTGTTATTCTATTGGTATGTACTGTCTCTTTATAGTGTTTTAAAAATTGTTCTTTCAAGTTCGCCTTAGAACGTAGCATTTAATTTCCAAAGTCTAGTAAGTCTTGCTTTCTCACAGCAGGGTGTTCACATTACAAGGCTGCTATTTTTATTTGCCCATCAACTGGGCTTTTGCTGGAAATGACGCACCACCGGCAGCATGATGTCCGCAAGAATGGCAACGAGGGGGGAGGGGCTGGAAACAAGAAGATGACAAGTTGTTATTCTATTGGTATGTACTGTCTCTTTATAGTGTTTTAAAGATTGTTCTTTCAAGTTCGCCTTAGAACGTAGCATTTTATTTCTAAAGTCTAGTAAGTCCTTGCTTTCTCACAGCAGGGTGTTCACATTACAAGGCTGCAATTTTTATTTGCTCATCAACTGGGCTTTTGGTGGAAATGACGCACCACCGGCAATATGATGTCCGCAAGAGTGGCAACGAGGGGGGAGGGGCTGGAAACAAGAAGATGACAAGTTGTTATTCTATTGGTATGTACTGTCTCTTTATAGTGTTTTAAAGATTGTTCTTTCAAGTTCGCCTTAGAATGTAGCATTTTATTTCCAAAGTCTAGTAAGTCTTTGCTTTCTCACAGCAGGGTGTTCACATTACAAGGCTGCAATTTTTATTTGCCCATCAACTGGGCTTTTGGTGGAAATGACGCTCCACCGGCAGCATGATGTCCGCAAGAGTGGCAACGAGGGGGTGGGCCGGGAACAAGAAGATGACAAGTTGTTATTCTATTGGTATGTACTGTCTCTTTATAGTGTTTTAAAGATTGTTCTTTCAAGTTCGCCTTAGTACGTAGCATTTTATTTCCAAAGTCTAGTAAGTCTTTGCTTTCTCACAGCAGGGTGTTCACATTACATGGCTGCAATTTTTATTTGCCCATCAACTGGGCTTTTGGTATAAATGACGCACCACCGGCAGCATGATGTCCGCAAGAGTGGCAACGAGGGGGGGGGGGGGGAGGGGCGGAACAAGAAGATGACATGTTGTTATTCTATTGGTATGTACTGTCTCTTTATAGTGTTTAAATATTGTTCTTTCAAGTTCGCCTTAGGACGTAGCATTTTATTTCCAAATTCTTGTAAGTCTTTGCTTTCTCACAGCAGGGTGTTCACATTACAAGGCTGCAATTTTTATTTGCCCATCAACTGGGCTTTTGGTGGAAATGACGCACCACCGGCAGCATGATGTCCGCAAGAGTGGCAACGAGGGGTGGGGGGGAGCAGAGGAACAAGAAGATGACAAGTTGTTATTCTATTGGTATGTACTGTCTCTTTATAGTGTTTTAAAGATTGTTCTTTCAAGTTCGCCTTAGAACGTAGCATTTTATTTCTAAAGTCTAGTAAGTCTTTGCTTTCTCACAGCAGGGTGTTCACATTACAAGGCTGCAATTTTTATTTGCTCATCAACTGGGCTTTTGGTGGAAATGACGCACCACCGGCAATATGATGTCCGCAAGAGTGGCAACGAGGGGGGAGGGGCTGGAAACAAGAAGATGACAAGTTGTTATTCTATTGGTATGTACTGTCTCTTTATAGTGTTTTAAAGATTGTTCTTTCAAGTTCGCCTTAGAATGTATCATTTTATTTCCAAAGTCTAGTAAGTCTTTGCTTTCTCACAGTAGGGTGTTCACATTACAAGGCTGCAATTTTTATTTGCCCATCAACTGGGCTTTTGGTGGAAATGACGCTCCACCGGCAGCATGATGTCCGCAAGAGTGGCAACGAGGGGGTGGGCAGGGAACAAGAAGATGACAAGTTGTTATTCTATTGGTATGTACTGTCTCTTTATAGTGTTTTAAAGATTGTTCTTTCAAGTTCGCCTTAGTACGTAGCATTTTATTTCCAAAGTCTAGTAAGTCTTTGCTTTCTCACAGCAGGGTGTTCACATTACATGGCTGCAATTTTTATTTGCCCATCAACTGGGCTTTTGGTGGAAATGACGCACCACCGGCAGCATGATGTCCGCAACTGTGGCAACGAGGGGGGGGGGAGGGCCGGGAACAAGAAGATGACAAGTTGTTATTCTATTGGTATGTACTGTCTCTTCATAATGTTTAAAGATTGTTCTTTCAAGTTCACCTTAGAACGTAGCATTTTATCTCCAAAGTCTAGTAAGTCTTTGCTTTCTCACAGCAGGGTGTTCACATTACAAGGCTTCAATTTTTATTTGCCCATCAACTGGGCTTTTGGTGGAAATGACGCACCACCGGCAGTATGATGTCCGCAAGAGTGGCAACGAGGGGGGGGGGGAGGTGAGGAACAAGAAGATGACAAGTTGTTATTCTATTGGTATGTACTGTCTCTTTATAGTGTTTTAAAGATTGTTCTTTCAAGTTCGCCTTAGAACGTAGCATTTTATTTCCAAAGTCTAGTAAGTCTTTGCTTTCTCACAGCAGGGTGTTCACATTACAAGGCTGCAATTTTTATTTGCCCATCAACTGGGCTTTTGGTGGAAATGACGCACCACCGGCAGCATGATGTCCGCAAGAGTGGCAACGAGGGGGGGGGGGGGGGGGGGGCGGGAACAAGAAGATGACAAGTTGTTATTCTGTTGGTATGTACTGTCTCTTTATAGTGTTTTAAAGATTGTTCGTTCAAGTTCGCCTTAGAACGTAGCATTTTATTTCCAAAGTCTAGCAAGTCTTTAATTTCTCACAGCAGGGTGTTCACATTACAAGGCTGCAATTTTTATTTGCCCATCAACTGGGCTTTTGGTGGAAATGACGCACCACCGGCAGCATGATGTCTGCAAGAGTGGAAACGAGGGTGGCGGGGGGGGGGGGGGGGGGGCGGAACAAGAAGATTGCAAGTTGTTATTCTATTGGTATGTACTGTCTCTTTATAGTGTTTTAAAGATTGTTCTTTCAAGTTCACCTTAGAACGTAGCATTTTATTTCCAAAGTCTAGTAAGTCTTTGCTTTCAAACAGCAGGGTGTTCACATTACAAGGCTGCAATTTTTATTTGCCCATCAACTGGGCTTTTGGTGGAAATGACGCACCTCCAGCAGCATGATGTCCGCAAGAGAGGCAACGAGGGGGGGGGCCGGGAACAAGAAGATATCAAGTTGTTATTCTATTGGTATGTACTGTCTCTTTATAGTGTTTTAAAGATTTTTTCTTTCAAGTTCGCCTTAGAACGTAGCATTTTATTTCCAAAGTCTAGTAAGTCTTTGCTTTCTCACAGCAGGGTGTTCACATTACAAGGCTGCAATTTTTATTTGCCCATCAACTGGGCTTTTGGTGGAAATGACGCAACACCGGCAGCATGATGTCCGCAAGAGTGGTAACGAGGTTGGGTGGCCGGGAACAAGAAGATGACAAGTTGTTATTCTATTGGTATGTACTGTCTCTTTATAGTGTTTTAAAGATTGTTCTTTCAAGTTCGCCTTAGAACGTAGCATTTTATTTCCAAAGTCTAGTAAGTCTTTGCTTTCTCACAGCAGGGTGTTCACATTACAAGGCTGCAATTTTTATTTGCCCATCAACTGGGCTTTTGTTGGAAATGAGGCACCACCGGCAGCATGATGTCCGCAAGAGTGGCAACGATGGAGGGGGGGGCCGGGAACAAGTAGATGACAAGTTGTTATTCTATTGGTATGTACTGTCTCTTTATAGTGTTTTAATGATTGTTCTTACAAGTTTGCCTTAGAACGTAGCATCTTATTTCCAAAGTCTAGTAAGTCTTTGCTTTCTCACAGCAGGGTGTTCACATTACAAGGCTGCAATTTTTATTTGCCCATCAACTGAGCTTTTGGTGGAAATGATGCACCACCAGCAGCATGATGTCCGCAAGAGTGACAACGAGGGGGGGGGCCGGGAACAAGAAGATGACAAGTTGTTATTCTATTGGTATGTTCTGTCTCTTTATAGTGTTTTAAAGATTGTTCTTTCAAGTACGCCTTAGAACGTAGCATTTAATTTCCAAAGTCTAGTAAGTCTTTGCTTTCTCACAGCAGGGTGTTCACATTACAAGGCTGCAATTTTTTATTTGCCCATCAACTGGGCTTTTGGTGGAAATGACGCACCACCGGCAATATGATGTCCGCAAGAGTGGCAACGAGGGGGGAGGGGCCGGGAACAAGAAGATGACAAGTTGTTATTCTATTGGTATGTACTGTCTCTTTATAGTGTTTTAAATATCGTTCTTTCAAGTTCGCCTTAGAACGTAGCATTTTATTTCCAAAGTCTAGTAAGTCTTTGCTTTCTCACAGCAGGGTGTTCACATTACAAGGCTGCAATTTTTATTTGCCCTTCAAGTAAACATTTGGTGGAAATGACGCACCACCGGCAGCATGATGTCCGCAAGAGTGGCAACGAGGGGGGGGGGGGGGCCGGGAACAAGAAGATGACAAGTTGTTATTCTATTGGTATGTACTGTCTCTTTATAGTGTTTTGAAGATTGTTCTTTCAAGTTCGCCTTAGAACGTAGCATTTAATTTCCAAAGTCTAGTAAGTCTTGCTTTCTCACAGCAGGGTGTTCACTTTACAAGGCTGCTATTTTTATTTGCCCATCAACTGGGCTTTTGCTGGAAATGAAGCACCACCGGCAGCATGATGTCCGCAAGAATGGCAACGAGGAGGGGGCCGGGAACAAGAAGATGACAAGTTGTTAATCTATTGGTATGTACTGTCTCTTTATAGTGTTTTAATGATTGTTCTTTCAAGTTCGCCTTTGAACGTAGCATTTTATTTCCAAAGTCTAGTAAGTCTTTGCTTTCTCACAGCAGGGTGTTCACATTACAAGGCTGCAATTTTTATTTGCCCATCAACTGGTCTTTTGGTGGAAATGACGCACCACCAGCAGCATGATGTCTGCAAGAGTGGCAACGAGGGGGGGGGTCCGGGAACAAGAAGATGACAAGTAGTTATTCTATTGGTATGTACTGTCCCTTTATAGTGTTTAAAGATTGTTCTTTCAAGTTCGCCTTAGAACGTAGCATTTTATTTCCAAAGTCTAGTAAGTCTTTGCTTTCTCACAGCAGGGTGTTCACATTACAAGGCTGCAATTTTTATATGCCCATCAACTGGGCTTTTGGTGGAAATGACGCACCACCGGCAGCATGATGTCCGCAAGAGTGGCCACGAGGGGGGGTGGGGGCCGGGAACAAGAAGATGACAAGTTGTTATTCTATTCGTATGTACTGTCTCTTTATAGTGTTTTAAAGATTGTTCTTTCAAGTTCGCCTTACAACGTAGCATTTTATTTCCAAAGTCTAGTAAGTCTTTGCTTTCTCACAGCAGGGTGTTCACATTACAAGGCTGCAATTTTTATTTGCCCATCAACTGGGCTTTTGGTGGAAATGATGCACCACTGGCAGCATGATGTCCGCAAGAGTGGCAACGAGGGGGGGGGGCCGGGAACAAGAAGATGACAAGTTGTTATTCTATTGGTATGTACTGTCTCTTTATAGTGTTTTAAAAATTGTTCTTTCAAGTTCGCCTTAGAACGTAGCATTTAATTTCCAAAGTCTAGTAAGTCTTGCTTTCTCACAGCAGGGTGTTCACATTACAAGGCTGCTATTTTTATTTGCCCATCAACTGGGCTTTTGCTGGAAATGACGCACCACCGGCAGCATGATGTCCGCAAGAATGGCAACGAGGGGGGGGGGGGCCGGGAACAAGAAGATGACAAGTTGTTAATCTATTGGTATGTACTGTCTCTTTATAGTGTTTTAAAGATTGTTCTTTCAAGTTCGCATTAGAACGTAGCATTTTATTTCCAAAGTCTAGTAAGTCTTTGCTTTCTCACAGCAGGGTGTTCACATAACAAGGCTGCAATTTTTATTTGCCCATCAACTGGGCTTTTGGTGGAAATGACGCACCACCGGCAGCATGATGTCCGCAAGAGTGGTAACGAGGGGCGGGGGGGGGAGGGGCGGATCATGAAGATGACAAGTTGTTATTCTATTGGTATGTACTGTCTCTTTAGATTGTTTAAAGATTGTTCTTTCAAGTTCGCCTTAGAACGTAGCATTGTATTTCCATAGTCTAGTAAGTCTTCGCTTTCTCACAGCAGGGTGTTCACATTACAAGTCTGCAATTTTTATTTGCCCATCAACTGGGCTTTTGGTGGAAATGACGCACCACCAGCAGCATGATGTCCGCAAGAGTGGCAACGAGGGGGGGATCCGGGAACAAGAAGATGACAAGTTGTTATTCTATTGGTATGTACTGTCTCTTTATAGTGGTTTAAAGATTGTTCTTTCAAGTTCGCCTTAGAACGTAGATTTAATTTCCAAAGTCTAGTAAGTCTTTGCTTTCTCACAGCAGGGTGTTCACATTACAAGGCTGCAATTTTTATTTGCCCATCAACTGGGCTTTTGGTGGAAAAGGATGCACCACCGGCAATATGATGTCCGCAAGAGTGGCAACGAGGGGGGAGGGGCCGGGAACAAGAAGATGACAAGTTGTTATCCTATTGGTATGTACTGTCTCTTTATAGTGTTTTAAAGATTGTTCTTTCAAGTTCGCCTTAGAACGTAGCATTTTATTTCCAAAGTCTAGTAAGTCTTTGCTTTCTCACAGCAGGGTGTTCACATCACAAGGCTGCAATTTTTATTTGCCCATCAAGTGGGCTTTTGGTGGAAATGACGCACCACCGGCAGCATGATGTCCGCAAGAGTGGTAAAGAGGGGTGGTGGGGGGGGGGGGAGGGGCGGAACGAGAAGATGACAAGTTGTTATTCTATTGGAATGTACTGTCTCTTTATAGTGTTTAAAGTTTTTTCTTTCAAGTTCGCCTTAGAACTTAGCATTTTATTTCCAAAGTCTAGTAAGTCTTTGCTCTCTCACAGCAGGATGTTCACATTACAAGGCTGCAATTTTTATTTGCCCATCAACTGGGCTTTTGGTGGGAATGACGCACCAGCAGCAGCATGATGTCCGCAAGACTGGCAACGAGGGGGGGGGGGGGGCCAGGAACAAGAAGATGACAAGTAGTTATTCTATTGGTATGTACTGTCTCTTTATAGTGTTTAAAGATTGTTCTTTCAAGTTCGCCTTAGAACGTAGCATTTTATTTCCAAAGTCTAGTAAGTCTTTGCTTTCTCACAGCAGGGTGTTCACATTACAAGGCTGCAATTTTTATATGCCCATCAACTGGGCTTTTGGTGGAAATGACGCACCACCGGCAGCATGATGTCCGCAAGAGTGGCCACGAGGGGGGGGTGGGGGCCGGGAACAAGAAGATGACAAGTTGTTATTCTATTCGTATGTACTGTCTCTTTATAGTGTTTTAAAGATTGTTCTTTCAAGTTCGCCTTACAACGTAGCATTTTATTTCCAAAGTCTAGTAAGTCTTTGCTTTCTCACAGCAGGGTGTTCACATTACAAGGCTGCAATTTTTATTTGCCCATCAACTGGGCTTTTGGTGGAAATGATGCACCACTGGCAGCATGATGTCCGCAAGAGTGGCAACGAGGGGGGGGGGGGCCGGGAACAAGAAGATGACAAGTTGTTATTCTATTGGTATGTACTGTCTCTTTATAGTGTTTTAAAAATTGTTCTTTCAAGTTCGCCTTAGAACGTAGCATTTAATTTCCAAAGTCTAGTAAGTCTTGCTTTCTCACAGCAGGGTGTTCACATTACAAGGCTGCTATTTTTATTTGCCCATCAACTGGGCTTTTGCTGGAAATGACGCACCACCGGCAGCATGATGTCCGCAAGAATGGCAACGAGGGGGGGGGGGGGGCCGGGAACAAGAAGATGACAAGTTGTTAATCTATTGGTATGTACTGTCTCTTTATAGTGTTTTAAAGATTGTTCTTTCAAGTTCGCATTAGAACGTAGCATTTTATTTCCAAAGTCTAGTAAGTCTTTGCTTTCTCACAGCAGGGTGTTCACATAACAAGGCTGCAATTTTTATTTGCCCATCAACTGGGCTTTTGGTGGAAATGACGCACCACCGGCAGCATGATGTCCGCAAGAGTGGTAACGAGGGGCGGGGGGGGAGGGGCGGATCATGAAGATGACAAGTTGTTATTCTATTGGTATGTACTGTCTCTTTAGATTGTTTAAAGATTGTTCTTTCAAGTTCGCCTTAGAACGTAGCATTGTATTTCCATAGTCTAGTAAGTCTTCGCTTTCTCACAGCAGGGTGTTCACATTACAAGGCTGCAATTTTTATTTGCCCATCAACTGGGCTTTTGGTGGAAATGACGCACCACCAGCAGCATGATGTCCGCAAGAGTGGCAACGAGGGGGGGATCCGGGAACAAGAAGATGACAAGTTGTTATTCTATTGGTATGTACTGTCTCTTTATAGTGGTTTAAAGATTGTTCTTTCAAGTTCGCCTTAGAACGTAGATTTAATTTCCAAAGTCTAGTAAGTCTTTGCTTTCTCACAGCAGGGTGTTCACATTACAAGGCTGCAATTTTTATTTGCCCATCAACTGGGCTTTTGGTGGAAAAGGATGCACCACCGGCAATATGATGTCCGCAAGAGTGGCAACGAGGGGGGAGGGGCCGGGAACAAGAAGATGACAAGTTGTTATCCTATTGGTATGTACTGTCTCTTTATAGTGTTTTAAAGATTGTTCTTTCAAGTTCGCCTTAGAACGTAGTATTTTATTTCCAAAGTCTAGTAAGTCTTTGCTTTCTCACAGCAGGGTGTTCACATCACAAGGCTGCAATTTTTATTTGCCCATCAAGTGGGCTTTTGGTGGAAATGACGCACCACCGGCAGCATGATGTCCGCAAGAGTGGTAAAGAGTGGTGGTGGGGGGGGGGGGGGGGGAGGGGCGGAACGAGAAGATGACAAGTTGTTATTCTATTGGAATGTACTGTCTCTTTATAGTGTTTAAAGTTTTTTCTTTCAAGTTCGCCTTAGAACTTAGCATTTTATTTCCAAAGTCTAGTAAGTCTTTGCTCTCTCACAGCAGGATGTTCACATTACAAGGCAGCAATTTTTATTTGCCCATCAACTGGGCTTTTGGTGGAAATGACGCACCTTTGGCAGCATGATGTCCGCAAGAGTGGGAACGAGGGGGGGGGGGGGGCCGGGATCAAGAAGATGACAAGTTGTTATTCTATTGGTATGTACTGTCTCTTTATAGTGTTTAAAGATTGTTCTTTCAAGTTCACCTTAGAACGTAGCATTTTATTTCGAAAGTCTAGTAAGTCTTTGATTTCTCACAGCAGGGTGTTCACATTACAAGGCTGCAATATTTATTTGCTTATCAACTGGGCTTTTGGTGGAAATGACGCACCACCGGCACTATGATGCCCGCAAGAGTGGTAACGAGGGGGGGGGGGGGAGGGGAGGAACAAGAAGATGACAAGTTGTTATTCTATTGGTATGTACTGTCTCTTTATAGTGTTTTAAAGGTTGTTCTTTCAAGTTCACCTTAGAACGTAGCATTTTATTTCCAAAGTCTAGTAAGTCTTTGCTTTCTCACAGCAGGGTGTTCACATTACAAGGCTGCAATTTTTATTTGCCCATCAACTGGGCTTTTGGTGGAAATGACGCACCACCGGCAGCATGATGTCCGCAAGAGTGGCAACGAGGGGGGGGGGGTGGGGCCGGGAACAAGAAGATGACAAGTTGTTATTCTATTGGTATGTACTGTCTCTTTATAGTGTTTTAAAGATTGTTCTTTCAAGTTCGCCTTAGAACGTAGCATTTTATTTCCAAAGTCTAGTAAATCTTTGCTTTCTCACAGCAGGGTGTTCACATTACAAGGCTGCAATTTTTATTTGCCCATCAACTGGGCTTTTGGTGGAAATGACGCACCACCGGCAGCATGATTTCCGCAAGCGTGGCAACGAGGGGGGGGGGGGCCGGGAACAAGAAAATGACAAGTTGTTATTCTATTGGTATGTACTGTCTCTTTATAGTGTTTTAAAGAATGTTCTTTCAAGTTCGCCTTAGAACGTAGCATTTTATTTCCAAAGTCTAGTAAGTCTTTGCTTTCTCACAGCAGGGTGTTCACATTACAAGGCTGCAATTTTTATTTGCCCATCAACTGGGCTTTTGGTGGAAATGACGCACCACCGGCAGCATGATGTCCGCAAGAGTGGCAACGAGGGGGGGGGGGGGGGCCGGGAACAAGAAGATGACAAGTTGTTATTCTATTGGTATGTACTGTCTCTTTATAGTGTTTTAAAGATTGTTCTTTCAAGTTCGCCTTAGAACGTAGCTTTTTATTTCCAAAGACTAGTAAGTCTTTGCTTTCTCACAGCAGGGTGTTCACATTACAAGGCTGCAATTTTTATTTGCCCATCAACTGGGCTTTTGGTGGAGATGACGCACCACCAGCAGCATGATGTCCGCAAGAGTGGCAACGAGAGGGGGGGGGCGGGAACAAGAATATTACAAGTTGTTATTCTATTGGTATGTACTGTCTCTTTATAGTGTTTTAAAGATTGTTCTTTCAAGTTCGCCTTAGAACGTAGCATTTTATTTCCAAAGTCTAGTAAGTCTTTGCTTTCTCACAGCAGGGTGTTCACATTACAAGGCTGCAATTTTTATTTGCCCATCAACTGGGCTTTTGGTGGAAATGACGCACCACCGGCAGCATGATGTCCGCAGGAGTGGCAACGAGGGGGGACCCCGGAACAAGAAGATGACAAGTTGTTATTCTATTGGTATGTACTGTCTCTTTATAGTGTTTTAAAGATTGTTCTTTCAAGTTCGCCTTAGAACGTAGCATTTTATTTCCAAAGTCTAGTAAGTCTTTGCTTTCTCACAGCGGGGTGTTCACATTACAAGGCTGCAATTTTTATATGCCCATCAACTGGGCTTTTGGTGGAAATGACGCACCACCGGCAGCATGATGTCCGCAAGAGCGGCAACGAGGGGGGGGGGGGGGGCCGGGAACAAGAAGATGACAAGTTGTTATTCTATTGGTATGTACTGTCTCTTTATAGTGTTTTAAAGGTTGTTCTTTCAAGTTCGCCTTAGAACGTAGCATTTTATTTCCAAAGTCTAGTAAGTCTTTGCTTTCTCACAGCAAGGTGTTCACATTACAAGGCTGCAATTTTTATTTGCCCATCAACTGGGCATTTGGTGGAAATGACGCACCACCGGCAGCATGATGTCCGTAAGAGTGGCAACGAGGTAGGGGGGGCCGGGAACAAGAAGACGACAAGTTGTTATTCTATTGGTATGTACTGTCTCTTTATAGTGTTTTAAAGATTGTTCTTTTAAGTTCGCCTTAGAACGTAGCATTTTATTTGCAAAGTCTAGTAAGTCTTTGCTTTCTCACAGCAGGGTGTTCACATTACAAGGCTGCAATTTTTATTTGCCCATCAACTGAGCTTTTGGTGGAAATGACGCACCACCGGCAGCATGATATCCGCAAGAGTGGCAACGAGGGGGGGGGGGGGGGGGCCGGGAACAAGAAGACGACAAGTTGTTATTCTATTGGTATGTACTGTCTCTTTATAGTGTTTTACAGATTGTTCTTTCACGTTCGCCTTAGAACGTAGCATTTTATTTCCAAAGTCTAATAAGTCTTTGCTTTCTCACAGCAGGGTGTTCACATTACAAGGCTGCAATTTTTATTTGCCCATCAACTGGGCTTTTGGTGGAAATAACGCACCACCGGCAGCATGATGTCAGCAAGAGTGGCAACGATGGGCGGGGGGGGGGGAGGGGCGGAACAAGAAGATGACAAGTTGTTATTCTATTGGTATGTACTGTCTCTTTATAGTGTTTAAAGATTGTTCTTTCAAGTTCGCCTTAGAACGTAGCATTTTATTTCCATAGTCTAGTAAGTCTTTGCTTTCTCACAGCAGGGTGTTCACATTACAAGGCTGCAATTTTTATTTGCCCATCATCTGGGCTTTTGGTGGAAATGACGCACCACCAGCAGCATGATGTCCACAAGAGTGGCAACGAGGGGGGGATCCGGGAACAAGAAGATGACAAGTTGTTATTCTATTGGTATGTACTGTCTCTTTATAGTGTTTTAAAGATTGTTCTTTCAAGTTCACCTTAGAACGTAGCAATTTATTTCCAAAGTCTAGTAAGTCTTTGCTTTCTCACAGCAGGGTGTTCACATTACAAGGCTGCAATTTTTATTTGCCCATCAACTGGGCTTTTGGTGGAAATGACGCACCACCGGCAGCATGATGTCCGCAAGAGTGGCAACGAGGGGGGGGGGGGGGGGCCGGGAACAAGAAGATGACAAGTTGTTATTCTATTGGTATGTACTGTCTCTTTATAGTGTTTTAAAGATTGTTCTTTCAAGTTCGCCTTAGAACGTAGCTTTTTATTTCCAAAGACTAGTAAGTCTTTGCTTTCTCACAGCAGGGTGTTCACATTACAAGGCTGCAATTTTTATTTGCCCATCAACTGGGCTTTTGGTGGAGATGACGCACCACCAGCAGCATGATGTCCGCAAGAGTGGCAACGAGAGGGGGGGGGCGGGAACAAGAATATTACAAGTTGTTATTCTATTGGTATGTACTGTCTCTTTATAGTGTTTTAAAGATTGTTCTTTCAAGTTCGCCTTAGAACGTAGCATTTTATTTCCAAAGTCTAGTAAGTCTTTGCTTTCTCACAGCAGGGTGTTCACATTACAAGGCTGCAATTTTTATTTGCCCATCAACTGGGCTTTTGGTGGAAATGACGCACCACCGGCAGCATGATGTCCGCAGGAGTGGCAACGAGGGGGGACCCCGGAACAAGAAGATGACAAGTTGTTATTCTATTGGTATGTACTGTCTCTTTATAGTGTTTTAAAGATTGTTCTTTCAAGTTCGCCTTAGAACGTAGCATTTTATTTCCAAAGTCTAGTAAGTCTTTGCTTTCTCACAGCGGGGTGTTCACATTACAAGGCTGCAATTTTTATATGCCCATCAACTGGGCTTTTGGTGGAAATGACGCACCACCGGCAGCATGATGTCCGCAAGAGCGGCAACGAGGGGGGGGGGGGGGGCCGGGAACAAGAAGATGACAAGTTGTTATTCTATTGGTATGTACTGTCTCTTTATAGTGTTTTAAAGGTTGTTCTTTCAAGTTCGCCTTAGAACGTAGCATTTTATTTCCAAAGTCTAGTAAGTCTTTGCTTTCTCACAGCAAGGTGTTCACATTACAAGGCTGCAATTTTTATTTGCCCATCAACTGGGCATTTGGTGGAAATGACGCACCACCGGCAGCATGATGTCCGTAAGAGTGGCAACGAGGTAGGGGGGGCCGGGAACAAGAAGACGACAAGTTGTTATTCTATTGGTATGTACTGTCTCTTTATAGTGTTTTACAGATTGTTCTTTCACGTTCGCCTTAGAACGTAGCATTTTATTTCCAAAGTCTAATAAGTCTTTGCTTTCTCACAGCAGGGTGTTCACATTACAAGGCTGCAATTTTTATTTGCCCATCAACTGGGCTTTTGGTGGAAATAACGCACCACCGGCAGCATGATGTCAGCAAGAGTGGCAACGATGGGCGGGGGGGGGGAGGGGCGGAACAAGAAGATGACAAGTTGTTATTCTATTGGTATGTACTGTCTCTTTATAGTGTTTAAAGATTGTTCTTTCAAGTTCGCCTTAGAACGTAGCATTTTATTTCCGTAGTCTAGTAAGTCTTTGCTTTCTCACAGCAGGGTGTTCACATTACAAGGCTGCAATTTTTATTTGCCCATCATCTGGGCTTTTGGTGGAAATGACGCACCACCAGCAGCATGATGTCCACAAGAGTGGCAACGAGGGGGGGATCCGGGAACAAGAAGATGACAAGTTGTTATTCTATTGGTATGTACTGTCTCTTTATAGTGTTTTAAAGATTGTTCTTTCAAGTTCACCTTAGAACGTAGCAATTTATTTCCAAAGTCTAGTAAGTCTTTGCTTTCTCACAGCAGGGTGTTCACATTACAAGGCTGCAATTTTTATTTGCCCATCAACTGGGCTTTTGGTGGAAATGACGCACCACCGGCAGCATGATGTCCGCAAGAGTGGCAACGATGGGAGGGGGGGGCGGGAACAAGAGGATGACAAGTTGTTATTCTATTGGTATGTACTGTCTCTTTATAGTGTTTTAAAGATTGTTCTTTCAAGTTCGCCTTAGAACGTAGCATTTTATTTCCAAAGTCTAGTAAATCTTTGCTTTCTCACAGCAGGGTGTTCACATTACAAGGCTGCAATTTTTATTAGCCCATCAACTGGGCTCTTGGTGGAAATGATGCACCACCGGCAGCATGATGTCCGCAAGAGTGGCAACGAGGGGGGGGGGGGGGGCCGGGAACAAGAAAATGACAAGTTGTTATTCTATTGGTATGTACTGTCTCTTTATAGTGTTTTAAAGATTGTTCTTTCAAGTTCACCTTAGAACGTAGCAATTTATTTGCAAAGTCTAGTAAGTCTTTGCTTTCTCACAGCAGGGTGTTCACATTACAAGGCTGCAATTTTTATTTGCCCATCATCTGGGCTTTTGGTGGAAATGACGCACCACCAGCAGCATGATGTCTGCAAGATAGGTAACGTGGGGGGGGGGGGGGGGGGGGGGAAGGGGAGAAACAAGAAGATGACAAGTTGTTATTCTATTGGTATGTACTGTCTCTTTATAGTGTTTTAAAGATTGTTCTTTCAAGTTCGCCTTAGAACGTAGCATTTTATTTCCAAAGTCTAGTAAGTCTTTGCTTTCTCACAGCAGGGTGTTCACATTACAAGGCTGCAATTTTTATTTGCCCATCAACTGGGCTTTTGGTGGAAATGATGCACCACCGGCAGCATGATGTCCGCAAGAGTGGTAACGAGTGGGGGGGCGGGAACAAGAAGATGACAAGTTGTTATTCTATTGGTATGTACTGTCTCTTTATAGTGTTTTAAAGATTGTTCTTTCAAGTTCGCCTTAGAACGTAGCATTTTATTTCCAAAGTCTAGTAAATCTTTGCTTTCTCACAGCAGGGTGTTCACATTACAAGGCTGCAATTTTTATTAGCCCATCAACTGGGCTCTTGGTGGAAATGATGCACCACCGGCAGCATGATGTCCGCAAGAGTGGCAACGAGGGGGGGGGGGGGGGGGGCCGGGAACAAGAAAATGACAAGTTGTTATTCTATTGGTATGTACTGTCTCTTTATAGTGTTTTAAAGATTGTTCTTTCAAGTTCACCTTAGAACGTAGCAATTTATTTGCAAAGTCTAGTAAGTCTTTGCTTTCTCACAGCAGGGTGTTCACATTACAAGGCTGCAATTTTTATTTGCCCATCATCTGGGCTTTTGGTGGAAATGACGCACCACCAGCAGCATGATGTCCGCAAGAGTGGCAACGAGGGGGGGATCCGGGAACAAGAAGATGACAAGTTGTTATTCTATTGGTATGTACTGTCTCTTTATAGTGTTTTAAAGATTGTTCTTTCAAGTTCACCTTAGAACGTAGCAATTTATTTCCAAAGTCTAGTAAGTCTTTGCTTTCTCACAGCAGGGTGTTCACATTACAAGGCTGCAATTTTTATTTGCCCATCAACTGGGCTTTTGGTGGAAATGACGCACCACCGGCAGCATGATGTCCGCAAGAGTGGCAACGATGGGAGGGGGGGGCGGGAACAAGAAGATGACAAGTTGTTATTCTATTGGTATGTACTGTCTCTTTATAGTGTTTTAAAGATTGTTCTTTCAAGTTCGCCTTAGAACGTAGCATTTTATTTCCAAAGTCTAGTTAGTCTTTGCTTTCTCACAGCAGGGTGTTCACATTACAAGGCTGCAATATTTATTAGCCCATCAACTGGGCTTTTGGTGGAAATGACGCACCACCGGCAGCATGATGTCTGCAAGATAGGTAACGAGGGGGGGGGGGGGAAGGGGAGAAACAAGAAGATGACAAGTTGTTATTCTATTGGTATGTACTGTCTCTTTATAGTGTTTTAAAGGTTGTTCTTTCAAGTTCACCTTAGAACGTAGCATTTTATTTCCAAAGTCTAGTAAGTCTTTGCTTTCTCACAGCAGGGTGTTCACATTACAAGGCTGCAATTTTTATTTGCCCATCAACTGGGCTTTTGGTGGAAATGATGCACCACCGGCAGCATGATGTCCGCAAGAGTGGAAACGAGGGGGGGGGGGGGGGGCGGGAACAAGAAGATGACAAGTTGTTATTCTATTGGTATGTACTGTCTCTTTATAGTGTTTTAAAGATTGTTCTTTCAAGTTCGCCTTAGAACGTAGCATTTTATTTCCAAAGTCTAGTAAATCTTTGCTTTCTCACAGCAGGGTGTTCACATTACAAGGCTGCAATTTTTATTAGCCCATCAACTGGGCTCTTGGTGGAAATGATGCACCACCGGCAGCATGATGTCCGCAAGAGTGGCAACGAGGGGGGGGGGGGGGGGGGCCGGGAACAAGAAAATGACAAGTTGTTATTCTATTGGTATGTACTGTCTCTTTATAGTGTTTTAAAGATTGTTCTTTCAAGTTCGCCTTAGAACGCAGCATTTTATTTCCAAAGTCTAGTAAGTCTTTGCTTTCTCACAGCAGGGTGTTCACATTACAAGGCTGCAATTTTTATTTGCCCATCAACTGGGCTTTTGGTGGAAATGACGCACCACCGGCAGCATGATGTCCGCAAGAGTGGCAACAAGGGGGGGGGGCCGGGAACAAGAAGATGACAAGTTGTTATTCTATTGGTATGTACTGTCTCTTTATAGTGTTTTAAAGATTGTTCTTTCAAGTTCGCCTTAGAACGTAGCATTTTATTTCCAAAGTCTAGTAAGTCTTTGCTTTCTCACAGCAGGGTGTTCACATTACAAGGCTGCAATATTTATTTGCCCATCAACTGGGCTTTTGGTGGAAATGACGCACCACCAGCAGCATGATGTCCGCAAGAGTGGGAACGAGAGGGGGGGGGGGGGGCGGGAACAAGAAGATTACAAGTTGTTATTCTCTTGGTATGTACTGTCCCTTTATAGTGTTTTAAAGATAGTTCTTTCAAGTTCGCCTTATAACGTAGCATTTTATTTCCAAAGTCTAGTAAGTCTTTGCTTTCTCACAGCAGGGTGTTCACATTACAAGGCTGCAATTTTTATTTGCCCATCAACTGGGCTTTTGGTGGAAATGACGCACCACCGGCAGCATGATGTCCGCAGGAGTGGCAACGAGGGGGGACCCCGGAACAAGAAGATGACAAGTTGTTAGTCTATTGGTATGTACTGTCTCTTTATAGTGTTTTAAAGATTGTTCTTTCAAGTTCGCCTTAGAACGTAGCATTTTATTTCCAAAGTCTAGTAAGTCTTTGCTTTCTCACAGCAGGGTGTTTACATTACAAGGCTGCAATTTTTATTTGCCCATCAACTGGGCTTTTGGTGGAAATGATGCACCACCGGCAGCATGATGTCCGCAAGAGTGGCAACGAGGGGGGTGGGTTGCGAAGAAGAAGATGACAAGTTGTTATTCTATTGGTATGTACTGTCTCTTTATAGTTATTTTAAAGATTGTTCTTTCAAGTTCGCCTTAGAACGTAGCATCTTGTTTCCAAAGTCTAGTAAGTCTTTGCTTTCTCACAGCAGGGTGTTCACATTACAAGGCTGCAATTTTTATTTGCCCATCAACTGGGCTTTTGGTGGAAATGACGCACCACTGGCAGCATGATGTCCGCAGGAGTGGCAACGAGGGGGGACCCCAGAACAAGAAGATGACAAGTTGTTATTCTATTGATATGTACTGTCTCTTTATAGTGTTTAAAGATTGTTCTTTCAAGTTCGCCTTAGAACGTAGCATTTTATTTCCAAAGTCTAGTAAGTCTTTTCTTTCTCACAGCAGGGTGTTCACATTACAAGGCTGCAATTTTTATTTGCCCATCAACAGGGCTTTTGGTGGAAATGACGCACCACCGGCAGCATGATGTCCGCAAGAGTGGAAACAAGGGGGGGGGGAGGCGGGAGGGGCGGAACAAGAAGATGACAAGTTGTTATTCTATTGGTATGTACTGTCTCTTTATAGTGTTTAAAGATTGTTCTTTCAAGTTCGCCTTAGAACGTAGCATTTTATTTCCAAAGTCTAGTAAGGCTTTGCTTTCTCACAGCAGGATGTTCACATTACAAGGCTGCAATTTTTATTTGCCCATCAACTGGGCTTTTGGTGGGAATGACGCACCAGCAGCAGCATGATGTCCGCAAGAGTGGCAACGAGGGCGGGGGCCGGGAACAAGAAGATGACAAGTTGTTATTCTATTGGTATGTACTGTCTCTTTATAGTGTTTAAAGATTGTTCTTTCAAGTTCACCCTAGAACGTAGCATTATATTTCCAAAGTCTAGTAAGTCTTTGATTTCTCACAGCAGGGTGTTCACATTACAAGGCTGCAATTTTTATTTGCCCATCGACTGGGCTTTTGGTGGAAATGACGCACCACCGGCAGCATGATGTCCGCAAGAGTGGTAACGAGGGGCGGGGGGAGGGGAGGAACAAGAAGATGACAAGTTGTTATTCTATTGGTATGTACTGTCTCTTTATAGTGTTTTAAAGATTGTTCTTTCAAGTTCGCCTTAGAACGTAGCATTTTATTTCCAAAGTCTTGTAATTCTTTGCTTTCTCACAGCAGGGTGTTCACATTACAAGGCTGCAATTTTTATTTGCCCATCAACTGGGCTTTTGGTGGAAATGACGCACCACCGGCAGCATGATGTCCGCAGGAGTGGCAACGAGGGGGGACCCCGGAACAAGAAGATGACAAGTTGTTAGTCTATTGGTATGTACTGTCTCTTTATAGTGTTTTAAAGATTGTTCTTTCAAGTTCGCCTTAGAACGTAGCATTTTATTTCCAAAGTCTAGTAAGTCTTTGCTTTCTCACAGCAGGGTGTTCACATTACAAGGCTGCAATTTTTATTTGCCCATCAACTGGGCTTTTGGTGGAAATGATGCACCACCGGCAGCATGATGTCCGCAAGAGTGGCAACGAGGGGGGTGGGTTGCGAAGAAGAAGATGACAAGTTGTTATTCTATTGGTATGTACTGTCTCTTTATAGTTATTTTAAAGATTGTTCTTTCAAGTTCGCCTTAGAACGTAGCATCTTATTTCCAAAGTCTAGTAAGTCTTTGCTTTCTCACAGCAGGGTGTTCACATTACAAGGCTGCAATTTTTATTTGCCCATCAACTGGGATTTTGGTGGAAATGACGCACCACCGGCAGCATGATGTCCGCAAGAATGGCAACGAGGGGGGGGGGGGGGGCGGGAACAAGAAGATGACAAGTTGTTATTCTATTGGTATGTACTGTCTCTTTATAGTGTTTTAAAGATTGTTCTTTCAAGTTCGCCTTAGAACGTAGCATTTTATTTGCAAAGTCTAGTAAGTCTTTGCTTTCTCACAGCAGGGTGTTCACATTACAAGGCTGCAATTTTTATTTGCCCATCAACTGAGCTTTTGGTGGAAATGACGCACCACCGGCAGCATGATATCCGCAAGAGTGGCAACGGGGGGGGGGGGGGGGGGGGGCCGGGAACAAGAAGATGACAAGTTGTTATTCTATTGGTATGTACTGTCCCTTTATAGTGTTTTAAAGATTGTTCTTTCAAGTTCGCCTTGGAACGTAGCATTTTATTTCCAAAGTATAGTAAGTCTTTGCTTTCTCACAGCAGGGTGTTCACATTACAAGGCTGCAATTTTTATTTGCCCATCAACTGGGCTTTTGGTGGAAATGACGCACCACCGGCAGCATGATGTCCGCAAGAGTGGCAAAGAGGGGCGGGGGGGGAGGGGCGGAACAAGAAGATGACAATTTGTTATTCTATTGGTATGTACTGTCTCTTTATAGTGTTTAAAGATTGTTCATTCAAGTTCGCCTTAGAACGTAGCATTTTATTTCCATAGTCTAGTAAGTCTTTGCTTTCTCACAGCAGGGTGTTCACATTACAAGGCTGCAATTTTTATTTGCCCATCAACTGGGCTTTTGGTGGAAATGACGCACCACTGGCAGCATGATGTCCGCAGGAGTGGCAACGAGGGGGGACCCCGGAACAAGAAGATGACAATTTGTTATTCTATTGGTATGTACTGTCTCTTTATAGTGTTTAAAGATTGTTCTTTCAAGTTCGCCTTAGAACGTAGCATTTTATTTCCAAAGTCTAGTAAGTCTTTGCTTTCTCACAGCAGGGTGTTCACATTACAAGGCTGCAATTTTTATTTGCCCATCAACTGGGCTTTTGGTGGAAATGACGCACCACCGGCAGCATGACGTCCGCAAGAGAGGCAACGAGGGGGGGGGGGCCGGGAACAAGAAGATATCAAGTTGTTATTCTATTGGTATGTACTGTCTCTTTATAGTGTTTTAAAGATTGTTCTTTCAAGTTCACCTTAGAACGTAGCATTTTATTTCCAAAGTCTAGTAAGTCTTTGCTTTCTCACAGCAGGATGTTCACATTGCAAGGCTGCAATTTTTATTTGCCCATCAACTGGGCTTTTGGTGGGAATGACGCACCAGCAGCAGCATGATGTCCGCAAGAGTGGCAACGAGGGGGGGGGCCGGGAACAAGAAGATGACAAGTTGTTATTCTATTGGTATGTACTGTCTCTTTATAGTGTTTAAAGATTGTTCTTTCAAGTTTGCCTTAGAACGTAGCATTTTATTTTCAAAGTCTAGTAAGTCTTTGCTTTCTCACAGCAGGGTGTTCACATTACAAGGCTGCAATTTTTATTTGCCCATCAACTGGGCTTTTGGTGGAAATGACGCACCACCGGCAGCATGATGTCTGCAAGAGTGTAAACGAGGGGGGGGGGGGGGGGGAGGGGAGGAACAAGAAGATGGCAAGTTGTTATTCTATTGGTATGTACTGTCTCTTTATAGTGTTTTAAAGATTGTTCTTTCAAGTTCGCCTTAGAACGTAGCATTTTATTTCCAAAGTCTAGTAAGTCTTTGCTTTCTCACAGCAGGGTGTTCACATTACAAGGCTGCAATTTTTATTTTCCCATCAACTGGGCTTTTGGTGGGAATGACGCACCTGCAGCAGCATGATGTCCGCAAGATTGGCAACGAGGGGGGGGGCCGGGAACAAGAAGATGACAAGTTGTTATTCTATTGGTATGTACTGTCTCTATATAGTGTTTAAAGATTGTTCTTTCAAGTTCACCTTAGAACGTAGCATTATATTTCCAAAGTCTAGTAAGTCTTTGATTTCGCACAGCAGGGTGTTCACATTACAAGGCTGCAATTTTTATTTGCCCATCAACTGGGCTTTTGGTGGAAATGACGCACCACCGGCAGCATGATGTCCGCAAGAGTGGCAACGATGGGGGGGGGGGGGGGGGGGCCGGGAACAAGAAGATGACAAGTTGTTATTCTATTGGTATGTACTGTCTCTTTATAGTGTTTTAAAGATTGTTCTTTCAAGTTCGTCTTAGAACGTAGCATTTTATTTCCAAAGTCTAGTAAGTCTTTGCTTTCTCACAGCAGGGTGTTCACATTACAAGGCTGCAATTTTTATTTGCCCATCAACTGGGCTTTTGGTGGAAATGACGCACCACCGGCAGCATGATGTCTGCAAGAGTGGAAACGAGGGGGGTGGGGTGCGGGAGGGGAGGAACAAGAAGATGGCAAGTTGTTATTCTATTGGTATGTACTGTCTCTTTATAGTGTTTTAAAGATTGTTCTTTCAAGTTCACCTTAGAACGTAGCATTTTATTTCCAAAGTCTAGTAAGTCTTTGCTTTCTCACAGCAGGGTGTTCACATTACAAGGCTGCAATTTTTATTTGCCCATCAACTGGGCTTTTGGTGGAAATGACGCACCACCGGCAGCATGATGTCCGCAAGAGTGGCAACGAGGGGGGGGGGGGGCGGGAACAAGAAGATGACAAGTTGTTATTCTATTGGTATGTACTGTCTCTTTATAGTGTTTGAAGATTGTTCTTTCAAGTTCACCTTTGAACGTAGCATTATATTTCCAAAGTCTAGTAAGTCTTTGATTTCTCACAGCAGGGTGTTCACACTACAAGGCTGCAATTTTAATTTGCCCATCAACTGGGCTTTTGGTGGAAATGACGCACCACCGGCAGCATGATGTCCGCAAGAGTGGCAACGATGGGGGGGGGGGGGGGGCCGGGAACAAGAAGATGACAAGTTGTTATTCTATTGGTATGTACTGTCCCTTTATAGTGTTTTAAAGATTGTTCTTTCAAGTTCGCCTTAGAACGTAGCATTTTATTTCCAAAGTCTAGTAAGTCTTTGCTTTCTCACAGCAGGGTGTTCACATTACAAGGCTGCAATTTTTATTTGCCCATCAACTGGGCTTTTGGTGGAAATGACGCACCACCGGCAGCATGATGTCTGCAAGAGTGGAAACGAGGGGGGGGGGGATGGGAGGAACAAGAAGATGGCAAGTTGTTATTCTATTGGTATGTACTGTCTCTTTATAGTGTTTTAAAGATTGTTCTTTCAAGTTCGCCTTAGAACGTAGCATTTTATTTCCAAAGTCTAGTAAGTCTTTGCTTTCTCACAGCAGGGTGTTCACATTACAAGGCTGCAATTTTTATTTGCCCATCAACTGGGCTTTTGGTGGAAATGACGCACCACCGGCAGCATGATGTCCGCAAGAGAGGCAACAAGGGGGGGGGGGTCCGGGAACAAGAAGATATCAAGTTGTTATTCTATTGGTATGTACTGTCTCTTTATAGTGTTTTAAAGATTGTTCTTTCAAGTTCACCTTAGAACGTAGCATTTTATTTCCAAAGTCTAGTAAGTCTTTCCTTTCTCACAGCAGGATGTTCACATTACAAGGCTGCAATTTTTATTTGCCCATCAACTGGGCTTTTGGTGGGAATGACGCACCAGCAGCAGCATGATGTCCGCAAGAGTGGCAACGAGGGGGGGGGGCCGGGAACAAGAAGATGACAAGTTGTTATTCTATTGGTATGTACTGTCTCTTTATAGTGTTTAAAGACTGTTCTTTCAAGTTCGCCTTAGAACGTAGCATTTTATTTCCAAAGTCTAGTAAGTCTTTGCTTTCTCACAGCAGGGTGTTCACATTACAAGGCTGCAATTTTTATTTGCCCATCAACTGGGCTTTTGGTGGAAATGACGCACCACCGGCAGCATGATGTCCGCAAGAGAGGCAACAAGGGGGGGGGGGGGGGGGGCGGGAACAAGAAGATATCAAGTTGTTATTCTATTGGTATGTACTGTCTCTTTATAGTGTTTTAAAGATTGTTCTTTCAAGTTCACCTTAGAACGTAGCATTTTATTTCCAAAGTCTAGTAAGTCTTTGCTTTCTCACAGCATGATGTTCACATTACAAGGCTGCAATTTTTATTTGCCCATCAACTGGGCTTTTGGTGGAAATGACGCACCACCGGCAGCATGATGTCTGCAAGAGTGGAAACGAGGGGGGGGGGGGGGGTAGGGGAGGAACAAGAAGATGGCAAGTTGTTATTCTATTGGTATGTACTGTCTCTTTATAGTGTTTTAAAGATTGTTCTTTCAAGTTCGCCTTAGAACGTAGCATTTTATTTCCAAAGTCTAGTAAGTCTTTGCTTTCTCACAGCAGGATGTTCACATTACAAGGCTGCAATTTTTATTTGCCCATCAACTGGGCTTTTGGTGGGAATGACGCACCAGCAGCAGCATGATGTCCGAAGAGTGGCAACGAGGGGGGGGGCCGGAACAAGAAGATGACAAGTTGTTATTCTATTGGTATGTACTGTCTCTTTATAGTGTTTAAAGATTGTTCTTTCAAGTTCACCTTAGAACGTAGCATTATATTTCCAAAGTCTAGTAAGTCTTTGATTTCGCACAGCAGGGTGTTCACATTACAAGGCTGCAATTTTTATTTGCCCATCAACTGGGCTTTTGGTGGAAATGACGCACCACCGGCAGCATGATGTCCGCAAGAGTGGCAACGATGGGGGGGGGGGGGGGGCCGGGAACAAGAAGATGACAAGTTGTTATTCTATTGGTATGTACTGTCTCTTTATAGTGTTTTAAAGATTGTTCTTTCAAGTTCGCCTTAGAACGTAGCATTTTATTTCCAAAGTCTAGTAAGTCTTTGCTTTCTCACAGCAGGGTGTTCACATTACAAGGCTGCAATTTTTATTTGCCCATCAACTCGGCTTTTGGTGGAAATGACGCACCACCGGCAGCATGATGTGTGCAAGAGTGGAAATGAGGGGGGGGGGGGGAGGGGAGGAACAAGAAGATGGCAAGTTGTTATTCTGTTGGTATGTACTGTCTCTTTATAGTGTTTTGAAGATTGTTCTTTCAAGTTCGCCTTAGAACGTAGCATTTTATTTCCAAAGTCTAGTAAGTCTTTGCTCTCTCACAGCAGGATGTTCACATTACAAGGTTGCAATTTTTATTTGCCCATCAACTGGGCTTTTGGTGGGAATGACGCACCAGCAGCAGCATGATGTCCGCAAGAGTGGCAACGAGGGGGGAGGCCGGGAACAAGAAGATGACAAGTTGTTATTCTATTGGTATGTACTGTCTCTTTATAGTGTTTTAAAGATTGTTCTTTCAAGTTCGCCTTAGAACGTAGCATTTTATTTCCAAAGTCTAGTAAGTCTTTGCTTTTTCACAGCAGGGTGTTCACATTACAAGGCTGCAATTTTTATTTGCCCATCAACTGGGCTTTTGGTGGAAATGACGCACCACCGGCAGCATGATGTCTGGAAGAGTGGTAACGAGGGGGGGGGGGGGGGGGGAGGGGAGGAACAAGAAGATGGCAAGTTGTTATTCTATTGGTATGTACTGTCTCTTTATTGTGTTTTAAAGATTGTTCTTTCATGTTCACCTTAGAACGTAGCATTTTATTTCCAAAGTCTAGTAAGTCTTTGCTTTCTCACAGCAGGGTGTTCACATTACAAGGCTGCAATTTTTATTTGCCCATCAACTGGGCTTTTGGTGGAAATGACGCACCACCGGCAGCATGATGTCCGCAAGAGAGGCATCGAGGGGGGGGGGGGCCGGGAACAAGAAGATATCAAGTTGTTATTCTATTGGTATGTACTGTCTCTTTAGAGTGTTTTAAAGATTGTTCTTTCAAGTTCGCCTTAGAACGTAGCATTTTATTTCCAAAGTCTAGTAAGTCTTTGCTTTCTCACAGCAGGGTGTTCACATTACAAGGCTGCAATTTTTATTTGCCCATCAACTGGGCTTTTGGTGGAAATGACGCACCACCGGCAGCATGATGTCCGCAAGAGTGGCAACGAGGGGGGGGGCCGAGAACAAGAAGATGACAATTTGTTATTCTATTGGTATGTACTGTCTCTTTAGAGTGTTTTAAAGATTGTTCTTTCAAGTTCGCCTTAGAACGTAGCATTTTATTTCCAAAGTCTAGTAAGTCTTTGCTTTCTTACAGCAGGGTGTTCACATTACAAGGCTGCAATTTTTATTTGCCCATCAACTGGGCTTTTGGTGGAAATGACGCACCACCAGCAGCATGATGTCCGCAAGAGTGGCAACGAGAGGGGGGGGGGGGGGGGCGGGAACAAGAAGATTACAAGTTGTTATTCTATTGGTATGTACTGTCTCTTTATAGTGTTTTAAAGATTGTTCTTTCAAGTTCGCCTTAGAACGTAGCATTTTATTTCTAAAGTCTAGTAAGTCTTTGCTTTCTCACAGCAGGGTGTTCACATTACAAGGCTGCAATTTTTATTTGCCCATCAACTGGGCTTTTGGTGGAAATGACGCACCACCGGCAGCATGATGTCCGCAAGAGTGGCAACGAGGGGGGGGGGGCCGGGAACAAGAAGATGACAAGTTGTTATTCTATTGGTATGTACTGTCTCTTTATAGTGTTTTAAAGATTGTTCTTTTAAGTTCACCTTAGAACGTAGCATTTTATTTCCAAAGTCTAGTAAGTCTTTGCTTTCTCACAGCAGGGTGTTCACATTACAAGGCTGCAATTTTTATTTGCCCATCAACTGGGCTTTTGGTGGAAATGATGCACCACCGGCAGCATGATGTCCGCAAGAGTGGCAAAGAGGGGGGGGGGGGGCCGGGAACAAGAAGATGACAAGTTGTTATTCTATTGGTATGTACTGTCTCTTTATAGTGTTTTACAGATTGTTCTTTCAAGTTCGCCTTAGAACGTAACATTTTATTTCCAAAGTCTAGTAAGTCTTTGCTTTCTCACAGCAGGGTGTTCACATTACAAGGCTGCAATTTTTATTTGCCCATCAACTGGGCTTTTGGTGGAAATGACGCACCACCGGCAGCATGATGTCCGCAACAGTGGCAAAGAGGGGGGGGGAGGGGGGGTGCCGGGAACAAGAAGATGACAAGTTGCTATTCTATTGGTATGTACTGTCTCTTTATAGTGTTTTAAAGATTGTTGTTTCAAGTTAGCCGTAGAACGTAGCATTTTATTTCCAAAGTATAGTAAGTCTTTGCTTTCTCACAGCAGGGTGTTCACATTACAAGGCTGCAATTTTTATTTGCCCATCAACTGGGCTTTTGGTGGAAATGATGCACCACCGGCAGCATGATGTCCGCAAGAGTGGCAAAGAGGGGGGGGGGGGGGGGCCGGGAACAAGAAGATGACAAGTTGTTATTCTATTGGTATGTACTGTCTCTTTATAGTGTTATAAAGATTGTTGTTTCAAGTTAGCCGTAGAACGTAGCATTTTATTTCCAAAGTCTAGTAAGTCTTTGCTTTCTCACAGCAGGGTGTTCACATTACAAGGCTGCAATTTTTATTTGCCCATCAACTGGGCTTCGGTGGAAATAACGCACCACCGGCAGCATGATGTCTGCAAGAGTGGTAACGAGGGGGGTGGGGGGGGACGGGCGGAACAAGAAGATGACAAATTGTTATTCTATTGGTATGTACTGTCTCTTTATAGTGTTTTAAAGATTGTTCTTTCAAGTTCGCCTTAGAACGTAGCATTTTATTTCCAAAGTCTAGTAAGTCTTTGCTTTCTCACAGCATGGTGTTTACATTACAAGGCTGCAATTTGTATTTGCCCATCAACTGGGCTTCGGTGGAAATGACGCACCACCAGCAGCATGATGTCCGCAAGAGTGGCAACGAGAGGGGGGGGGGGCGGGAACAAGAAGATTACAAGTTGTTATTCTATTGGTATATACTGTCTCTTTATGGTGTTTTAAAGATTCTTCTTTCAAGTTCGCCTTAGAACGTAGCATTTTATTTCCAAAGTCTAGTAAGTCTTTGCTTTCTCACAGCAGGGTGTTCACATTACAAGGCTGCAATTTTTATTTGCCCATCAACTGGGCTTTTGGTGGAAATGACGCACCACCGGCAGCATGATGTCCGCAAAAGTGGCAACGAGGGGAGGGGCCGGGAACAAGAAGATGACAAGTTGTTATTCTATTGGTATGTACTTTCTCTTTATAGTGTTTTAAAGATTGTTCTTTCAAGTTCGCCTTAGAACGTAGCATTTTATTTCCAAAGTCTAGTAAGTCTTTGCTTTCTCACAGCAGGGTGTTCACATTACAAGGCTGCAATTTTTATTTGCCCATCAACTGGGCTTTTGGTGGAAATGACGCACCACCGGCAGGATGATGTCCGCAAGAGTGGCAACGAGGGGGCGGGGGCCGAAAACTAGAAAATGACAAGTTGTTATTCTATTGGTATGTACTGTCTCTTTATACTGTTTTAAAGATTGTTGTTTCAAGTTCGCCTTAGAATGTAGCATTTTATTTCCAGAGTCTAGTAAGTCTTTGCTTTCTCACAGCAGGATGTTCACATTACAAGGCTGTAATTTTTATTTGCCCATCAACTGGGCTTTTGGTGGAGATGACGCACCACCGGCAGCATGATGTCCGCAAGAGTGGCAACGAGGGGGGGGGGGCCGGGAACAAGAAGATGACAAGTTGTTATTCTATTGGTATGTACTGTCTCTTTATAGTGTTTTAAAGATTGATCTTTCAAGTTCGCCTTAAAACGTAGCATTTTATTTCCAAAGTCTAGTAAGTCTTTGCTTTCTCACAGCAGGGTGTTCACATTACACGGCTGCAATATTTATTTGCCCATCAACTGGGCTTTTGGTGGAAATGACGCACCACCGGCAACATGATTTCCGCAAGAGTGGCAACGAGGCGGGGGGGAGGGGAGGAACAAGAAGATGACAAGTTGTTATTCTATTGGTATGTACTGTCTCTTTATAGTGTTTAAAGATTGTTCTTTCAAGTTCACCTTAGAACGTAGCATTTTATTTCCAAAGTCTAGTAAGTCTTTGCTTTCTCACAGCAGGGTGTTCACATTACAAGGCTGCAATTTTTATGTGCCGATCAACTGGGCTTTTGGTGGAAATGACGCACCACCGGCAGCATGATGTCTGCAAGAGTAACAACGAGGGTGGGGGGCCGGGAACAAGAAGATGACAAGTTGTTATTCTATTGGTATGTACTGTCTCTTTATAGTGTTTAAAGATTGTTCTTTCAAGTTCACCTTAAAATGTAGCATTTTATTTCCAAAGTCTAGTAAGTCTTTGCTTTCTCACAGCAGGGTGTTCATATTACAAGGCAGAAATTTTTATTTGCCAATCAACTGGGATTTTGGTGGAAATGACGCACCACCGACAGCATGATGTCCGCAAGAGTGCCAACGAGGGGGGGGGGCGGGAACAAGAAGATGACCTGTTGTTATTCTATTGGTATGTACTGTCTCTTTATAGTGTTTAAAGATTGTTCTTTCAAGTTCACCTTGGAACGTAGCATTTTATTACCAAAGTCTAGTAAGTCTTTTCTTTCTCACAGCAGGGTGTTCACATTACAAGGCTGCAATTTTTATTTGCCCATGATGCACCACCGGCAGCATGATGTCCGCAAGACTGGCAACGAGGGGGAGGAGGGGCCGGGAACAAGAAGATGACAAGTTGTTATTCTATTGGTATGTACTGTCTGTTTATTGTGTTTTAAAGGTTGTTCTTTCAAGTTCGCCTTAGAACATAGCATTTTATTTCCAAAGTCTAGTAAGTCTTTGCTTTCTCACAGCAGGGTGTTCACATTACAAGGCTGCAATTTTTATTTGCCCATCAACTGGGCTTTTGGTGGAAATGTCGCACCACCGGCAGCATGATGTCCGCAAGAGTGGCAACGAGGGGGGGGGCCGGGAACAAGAAGATGACAAGTTGTTATTCTATTGGAATGTACTGTCTCTTTATAGTGTTTTAAAGATTGTTCTTTCAAGTTCGCCATAGAACGTAGCATTTTATTTCCAAAGTCTAGTAAGTCTTTGCTTTCTCACAGCAGGGTGTTCACATTACAAGGCTGCAATTTTTATTTGCCCATCAACTGGGCTTTTGATGGAAATGAAGCACCACCGGCAGCATGATGTCCGCAAGAGTGGCAATGAGGGTGGGGGGGGGGGGCGGGAACACGAAGATGACAAGTTGTTATTCTATTGGTATGTACTGTCTCTTTATAGTGTTTTAAAGATTGCTCTTTCAAGTTCGCCTTAGAACGTAGCATTTTATTTCCAAAGTCTAGTAAGTCTTTGCTTTCTCACAGCAGGGTGTTCACATTACACGGCTGCAATTTTTATTTGCCCATCAACTGGGCTTTTGGTGGAAATGACGCACCACCGGCAGCATGATGTCCGCAAGAGTGGCAACGAGGCGGGTGGGAGGGGAGGAACAAGAAGATGACAAGTTGTTATTCTATTGGTATGTACTGTCTCTTTATAGTGTTTAAAGATTGTACTTTCAAGTTCACCTTAGAACGTAGCATTTTATTCCAAAGTCTAGTAAGTCTTTGCTTTCTCACAGCAGGGTGTTCACATTACAAGGCTGCAATTTTTATTTGCCCATCAACTGGGCTTTTGGTGGAAATGACGCACCACCGGCAGCATGATGTCCGCAAGAGTGGTAACGAGGGGGGGGGGAAAGGGAGGGGCGGAGCAAGAATTCTATTGGTATGTACTGTCCCTTTATAGTGTTTAAAGATTGTTCTTTCAAGTTCACCTTAGAACGTAGCATTTTATTTCCAAAGTCTAGTAAGTTTTTGCTTTCTCACAGCAGGGTGTTCACATTACAAGGCTGCAATTTTTATATGCCCATCAACTGGACTTTTGGTGGAAATGACGCACCACCGGCAGCATGATGTCCGCAAGAGTGGCAACGAGGGGGGGGGGCAGGGAACAAGAAGATGACAAGTTGTTATTCTATTTGTATGTACTGTCTCTTTATAGTGTTTAGAGATTGTTCTTTCAAGTTCACCCTAGAACGTAGCATTTTATTTCCAAAGTCTAGTAAGTCTTCTCTTTCTCACAGCAGGGTGTTCACATTACAAGACTGCAATTTTTATTTGCCCATCAACTGGGCTTTTGGTGGAAATTACGCACCACCGGCAGCATGATGTCCGCAAGATTGGCAACGAGGGGGGGGGGGGGGGGGGGCAGGAACAAGAAGATGACAAGTTGTTATTCTATTGGTATGTACTGTCTCTTATAGTGTTTGAAGATTGTTCTTTCAAGTTCACCTTAGAACGTAGCATTTTATTTCCAAAGTCAAGTAAGTCTTTGCTTTCTCACAGCAGGGTGTTCACATTATAAGGCTGCAATTTTTATTTGCCCATCACCTGGGCTTTTGGTGGAAGTGACGCACCACCAGCAGCATGATGTCTGCAAGAGTGGCAACGAGGGAGGGGGGGGGGGGGGGGGCCGGGAACAAGAAGATGACAAGTTGTTATTCTATTGGTATGTACTGTCTCTTTATAGTGTTTAAAGATTGTTCTTTCAAGTTCACCTTAGAACGTAGCATTTTATTTCCAAAGTCTAGTAAGTCTTTGCTTTCTCACAGCAGGGTGTTCACATTACAAGGCTGCAATTTTTATTTGCCCATCAACTGGGCTTTTGGTGGAAATGACGCACCACCGGCAGCATGATGTTCGCAAGAGTGGCAACGTGGGGGGGGGGGGGGGGGGGGGAACAAGAAGATGACAAGTTGTTATTCTATTGGTATGTACTGTCTCTTTATAGTGTTTAAAGATTGTTCTTTCAAGTTCACCTTAGAACATAGCATTTTATTTCCAAAGTCTAGTAAGTCTATGCTTTCTCACAGCAGGGTGTTCACATTACAAGGCTGCAATTTTTATTTGCCCATCACCTGGGCTTTTGGTGGAAATGACGCACCACCGGCAGCATGATGTCCGCAAGAGTGGTAACGAGGGGGGAGGGGGGGCCGGGAACAAGAAGATGACAAGTTGTTATTCTATTGGTATGTACTGTCTCTTTATAGTGTTTTAAAGATTGTTCTTTCAAGTTTGCCTTAGAACGTAGCATTTTATTCCGAAGTCTAGTAAGTCTTTGCTTTTTCACAGCAGGGTGTTCACATTACAAGGCTGCAATTTTTATTTGCCCATCAACTGGGCTTTTGGTGAAAATGACGCAGCACCGGCAGCATGATGTCCGCAAGAGTGACAACGATGGGGGGGGGCCGGGAACAAGAAGATGACAAGTTGTTATTCTATTGGTATGTACTGTCTCTTTATAATGTTTTAAAGATTGTTCTTTCAAGTTCGCCTTAGAACGTAGCATTTTATTCCGAAGTCTAGTAAGTCTTTGCTTTCTCACAGCAGGGTGTTCACATTACAAGGCTGCAATTTTTATTTGCCCATCAACTGGGCTTTTGGTGAAAATGACGCACCACCGGCAGCATGATGTCCGCAAGAGTGGCAACGATGGGGGGGGGGCCGGGAACAAGAAGATGACAAGTTGTTATTCTATTGGTATGTACTGTCTCTTTATAGTGTTTAAAGATTGTTCTTTCAAGTTCACCTTAGAACGTAGCATTTTATTCCGAAGTCTAGTATGTCTTTGCTTTCTCACAGCAGGGTGTTCACATTACAAGGCTGCAATTTTTATTTGCCCATCAACTGGGCTTTTGGTGAAAATGACGCACCACCGGCAGCATGATGTCCGCAAGAGTTGAAACGATGGGGGGGGGGGGGGGGGGGGCCGGGAACAAGAAGATGACAAGTTGTTATTCTATTGGTATGTACTGTCTCTTTATAGTATTTTAAATATTGTTCTTTCAAGTTCGCCTTAGAACGTAGCATTTTATTTCCAAAGTCTAGTAAGTCTTTGCTTTCTCACAGCAGGGTGTTCACATTACATTTATTTGCCCATCAACTGGGCTTTTGGTGGAAATGACGCACCACTGGCAGCATGATGTCCGCAAGAGTGGCAACGATGGGGGGGGGGGCCGGGAACAAGAAGATGACAAGTTGTTATTCTATTGGTATGTACTGTCTCTTTATAGTGTTTTAAAGATTGTTCTTTCAAGTTCGCCTTAGAACGTAGCATTTTATTTCCAAAGTCTAGTAAGTCTTTGCTTTCTCACAGCAGGGTGTTCACATTACAAGGCTGCAATTTTTATTTGCCCATCAACTGGGCTTTTGGTGGAAATGACGCACCACCGGCAGCATGATGTCCGCAAGAGTGGCAACGAGGGGGGGGGGCCGGGAACAAGAAGATGACAAGTTGTTATTCTATTGGTATGTACTGTCTCTTTATAGTGTTTTAAAGATTGTTCTTTCAAGTTCGCCTTAGAACGTAGCATTTTATTTCCAAAGTCTAGTAAGTCTTTGCTTTCTCACAGCAGGGTGTTCACATTACAAGGCTGCAATTTTTATTTGCCCGTCAACTGGGCTTTTGGTGGAAATGACGCACCACCGGCAGCATGATGTCCGCAAGAGTGGCAACGAGGGGGGGGGCCGGGAACAAGAAGATGACAAGTTGATATTCTATTGGTATGTACTGTCTCTTTATAGTGTTTTAAAGATTGTTCTTTCAAGTTCGCCTTAGAACGTAGCATTTTATTTCCAAAGTCTAGTAAGTGTTTGCTTTCTCACAGCAGGGTGTTCACATTACAAGGCTGCAATTTTTATTTGCCCATCAACTGGGCTTTTGGTGGAAATGACGCACCACCGGCAGCATGATGTCCGCAAGAGTGGCAACGAGGGGGGGGGGCCGGGAACAAGAAGATGACAAGTTGTTATTCTATTGGTATGTACTGTCTCGTTATAGTGTTTTAAGATTGTTCTTTCAAGTTCGCCTTAGAACGTAGCATTTTATTTCCAAAGTCTAGTAAGTCTTTGCTTTCTCACAGCAGGGTGTTCACATTACAAGGCTGCAATTTTTATTTGCCCGTCAACTGGGCTTTTGGTGGAAATGACGCACCACCGGCAGCATGATGTCCGCAAGAGTGGCAACGAGGGGGGGGGCCGGGAACAAGAAGATGACAAGTTGTATTCTATGGGTATGTACTGTCCCTTTATAGTGATTAAAGATTGTTCTTTCAAGTTCGCCTTAGAACGTAGCATTTTATTTCCAAAGTCTAGTAAGTCTTTGCTTTCTCACAGCAGGGTGTTCACATTACAAGGCTGCAATTTTTATTTGCCCATCAACTGGGCTTTTGGTGGAAATGACGCACCACCGGCAGCATGATGTCCGCAAGAGTGGCAACGAGGGTGGGGGGCCGTGAACAAGAAGATGACAAGTTGTATTCTATGGGTATGTATTGTCCCTTTATAGTGATTAAAGATTGTTCTTTCAAGTTCGCCTTAGAACGTAGCATTTTATTTCCAAAGTCTAGTAAGTCTTTGCTTTCTCACAGCAGGGTGTTCACATTACAAGGCTGCAATTTTTATTTGCCCATCAACTGGGCTTTTGGTGGAAATGACGCACCACCGGCAGCATGATGTCCACAAGAGTGGCAACGAGGGGGGGGGGCCGGGAACAAGAAGATGACAAGTTGTTATTCTATTGGTATGTACTGTCTCGTTATAGTGTTTTAAGATTGTTCTTTCAAGTTCGCCTTAGAACGTAGCATTTTATTTCCAAAGTCTAGTAAGTCTTTGCTTTCTCACAGCAGGGTGTTCACATTACAAGGCTGCAATTTTTATTTGCCCGTCAACTGGGCTTTTGGTGGAAATGACGCACCACCGGCAGCATGATGTCCGCAAGAGTGGCAACGAGGGGGGGGGCCGGGAACAAGAAGATGACAAGTTGTATTCTATGGGTATGTACTGTCCCTTTATAGTGATTAAAGATTGTTCTTTCAAGTTCGCCTTAGAACGTAGCATTTTATTTCCAAAGTCTAGTAAGTCTTTGCTTTCTCACAGCAGGGTGTTCACATTACAAGGCTGCAATTTTTATTTGCCCATCAACTGGGCTTTTGGTGGAAATGACGCACCACCGGCAGCATGATGTCCGCAAGAGTGGCAACGAGGGTGGGGGGCCGTGAACAAGAAGATGACAAGTTGTATTCTATGGGTATGTACTGTCCCTTTATAGTGATTAAAGATTGTTCTTTCAAGTTCGCCTTAGAACGTAGCATTTTATTTCCAAAGTCTAGTAAGTCTTTGCTTTCTCACAGCAGGGTGTTCACATTACAAGGCTGCAATTTTTATTTGCCCATCAACTGGGCTTTTGGTGGAAATGACGCACCACCGGCAGCATGATGTCCGCAAGAGTGGCAACGAGGGGGGGGGCCGGGAACAAGAAGATGACAAGTTGTTATTCTATTGGTATGTACTGTCTCTTTATAGTGTTTTAAAGATTGTTCTTTCAAGTTCGCCTTAGAACGTAGCATTTTATTTCCAAAGTCTAGTAAGTCTTTGCTTTCTCACAGCAGGGTGTTCACATTACAAGGCTGCAATTTTTATTTGCCCATCAACTGGGCTTTTGGTGGAAATGACGCACCACCGGCAGCATGATGTCCGCAAGTGTGGCAACGAGAGGGGAAGGGGGGGAGGGGCGGAACAAGAAGATGACAAGTTGTTATTCTATTGGTATGTACTGTCTCTTTATAGTGTTTTAAAGATTGTTCTTTCAAGTTCGCCTTAGAACATAGCATTTTATTTCCAAAGTCTAGTAAGTCTTTGCTTTTTTACAGCAGGGTGTTCACATTACAAGGCTGCAATTTATATTTGCCCATCAACTGGGCTTTTGGTGGAAATGACGCACCACCGGCAGCATGATGTCCGCAAGAGTGGCAACGAGGGGGGGGGGGGGGGGGGGGGGGGGGCCGGGAACAAGAAAATGACAAGTTGTTATTCTATTGGTATGTACTGTCTCGTTATAGTGTTTTAAGATTGTTCTTTCAAGTTCGCCTTAGAACGTAGCATTTTATTTCCAAAGTCTAGTAAGTCTTTGCTTTCTCACAGCAGGGTGTTCACATTACAAGGCTGCAATTTTTATTTGCCCGTCAACTGGGCTTTTGGTGGAAATGACGCACCACCGGCAGCATGATGTCCGCAAGAGTGGCAACGAGGGTGGGGGGCCGTGAACAAGAAGATGACAAGTTGTATTCTATGGGTATGTATTGTCCCTTTATAGTGATTAAAGATTGTTCTTTCAAGTTCGCCTTAGAACGTAGCATTTTATTTCCAAAGTCTAGTAAGTCTTTGCTTTCTCACAGCAGGGTGTTCACATTACAAGGCTGCAATTTTTATTTGCCCATCAACTGGGCTTTTGGTGGAAATGACGCACCACCGGCAGCATGATGTCCGCAAGAGTGGCAACGAGGGGGGGGGGCCGGGAACAAGAAGATGACAAGTTGTTATTCTATTGGTATGTACTGTCTCGTTATAGTGTTTTAAGATTGTTCTTTCAAGTTCGCCTTAGAACGTAGCATTTTATTTCCAAAGTCTAGTAAGTCTTTGCTTTCTCACAGCAGGGTGTTCACATTACAAGGCTGCAATTTTTATTTGCCCGTCAACTGGGCTTTTGGTGGAAATGACGCACCACCGGCAGCATGATGTCCGCAAGAGTGGCAACGAGGGGGGGGGCCGGGAACAAGAAGATGACAAGTTGTATTCTATGGGTATGTACTGTCCCTTTATAGTGATTAAAGATTGTTCTTTCAAGTTCGCCTTAGAACGTAGCATTTTATTTCCAAAGTCTAGTAAGTCTTTGCTTTCTCACAGCAGGGTGTTCACATTACAAGGCTGCAATTTTTATTTGCCCATCAACTGGGCTTTTGGTGGAAATGACGCACCACCGGCAGCATGATGTCCGCAAGAGTGGCAACGAGGGTGGGGGGCCGTGAACAAGAAGATGACAAGTTGTATTCTATGGGTATGTATTGTCCCTTTATAGTGATTAAAGATTGTTCTTTCAAGTTCGCCTTAGAACGTAGCATTTTATTTCCAAAGTCTAGTAAGTCTTTGCTTTCTCACAGCAGGGTGTTCACATTACAAGGCTGCAATTTTTATTTGCCCATCAACTGGGCTTTTGGTGGAAATGACGCACCACCGGCAGCATGATGTCCGCAAGAGTGGCAACGAGGGTGGGGGGCCGTGAACAAGAAGATGACAAGTTGTATTCTATGGGTATGTACTGTCCCTTTATAGTGATTAAAGATTGTTCTTTCAAGTTCGCCTTAGAACGTAGCATTTTATTTCCAAAGTCTAGTAAGTCTTTGCTTTCTCACAGCAGGGTGTTCACATTACAAGGCTGCAATTTTTATTTGCCCATCAACTGGGCTTTTGGTGGAAATGACGCACCACCGGCAGCATGATGTCCGCAAGAGTGGCAACGAGGGGGGGGGCCGGGAACAAGAAGATGACAAGTTGTTATTCTATTGGTATGTACTGTCTCTTTATAGTGTTTTAAAGATTGTTCTTTCAAGTTCGCCTTAGAACGTAGCATTTTATTTCCAAAGTCTAGTAAGTCTTTGCTTTCTCACAGCAGGGTGTTCACATTACAAGGCTGCAATTTTTATTTGCCCATCAACTGGGCTTTTGGTGGAAATGACGCACCACCGGCAGCATGATGTCCGCAAGTGTGGCAACGAGAGGGGAAGGGGGGGAGGGGCGGAACAAGAAGATGACAAGTTGTTATTCTATTGGTATGTACTGTCTCTTTATAGTGTTTTAAAGATTGTTCTTTCAAGTTCGCCTTAGAACATAGCATTTTATTTCCAAAGTCTAGTAAGTCTTTGCTTTTTTACAGCAGGGTGTTCACATTACAAGGCTGCAATTTATATTTGCCCATCAACTGGGCTTTTGGTGGAAATGACGCACCACCGGCAGCATGATGTCCGCAAGAGTGGCAACGAGGGGGGGGGGCCGGGAACAAGAAGATGACAAGTTGTTATTCTATTGGTATGTACTGTCTCTTTATAGTGTTTTAAAGATTGTTCTTTCAAGTTCGCCTTAGAACGTAGCATTTTATTTCCAAAGTCTAGTAAGTCTTTGCTTTCTCACAGCAGGGTGTTCACATTACAAGGCTGCAATTTTTATTTGCCCATCAACTGGGCTTTTGGTGGAAATGACGCACCACCGGCAGCATGATGTCCGCAAGAGTGGCAACGAGGGTGGGGGGCCGTGAACAAGAAGATGACAAGTTGTATTCTATGGGTATGTACTGTCCCTTTATAGTGATTAAAGATTGTTCTTTCAAGTTCGCCTTAGAACGTAGCATTTTATTTCCAAAGTCTAGTAAGTCTTTGCTTTCTCACAGCAGGGTGTTCACATTACAAGGCTGCAATTTTTATTTGCCCATCAACTGGGCTTTTGGTGGAAATGACGCACCACCGGCAGCATGATGTCCGCAAGAGTGGCAACGAGGGGGGGGGCCGGGAACAAGAAGATGACAAGTTGTTATTCTATTGGTATGTACTGTCTCTTTATAGTGTTTTAAAGATTGTTCTTTCAAGTTCGCCTTAGAACGTAGCATTTTATTTCCAAAGTCTAGTAAGTCTTTGCTTTCTCACAGCAGGGTGTTCACATTACAAGGCTGCAATTTTTATTTGCCCATCAACTGGGCTTTTGGTGGAAATGACGCACCACCGGCAGCATGATGTCCGCAAGAGTGGCAACGAGGGGGGGGGCCGGGAACAAGAAGATGACAAGTTGATATTCTATTGGTATGTACTGTCTCTTTATAGTGTTTTAAAGATTGTTCTTTCAAGTTCGCCTTAGAACGTAGCATTTTATTTCCAAAGTCTAGTAAGTGTTTGCTTTCTCACTGCAGGGTGTTCACATTACAAGGCTGCAATTTTTATTTGCCCATCAACTGGGCTTTTGGTGGAAATGACGCACCACCGGCAGCATGATGTCCGCAAGAGTGGCAACGAGGGGGGGGGGGCCGGGAACAAGAAGATGACAAGTTGTTATTCTATTGGTACGTACTGTCTCGTTATAGTGTTTTAAGATTGTTCTTTCAAGTTCGCCTTAGAACGTAGCATTTTATTTCCAAAGTCTAGTAAGTCTTTGCTTTCTCACAGCAGGGTGTTCACATTACAAGGCTGCAATTTTTATTTGCCCGTCAACTGGGCTTTTGGTGGAAATGACGCACCACCGGCAGCATGATGTCCGCAAGAGTGGCAACGAGGGGGGGGGCCGGGAACAAGAAGATGACAAGTTGTTATTCTATTGGTATGTACTGTCTCTTTATAGTGTTTTAAAGATTGTTCTTTCAAGTTCGCCTTAGAACGTAGCATTTTATTTCCAAAGTCTAGTAAGTCTTTGCTTTCTCACAGCAGGGTGTTCACATTACAAGGCTGCAATTTTTATTTGCCCATCAACTGGGCTTTTGGTGGAAATGACGCACCACCGGCAGCATGATGTCCGCAAGAGTGGCAACGAGGGTGGGGGGCCGTGAACAAGAAGATGACAAGTTGTATTCTATGGGTATGTACTGTCCCTTTATAGTGATTAAAGATTGTTCTTTCAAGTTCGCCTTAGAACGTAGCATTTTATTTCCAAAGTCTAGTAAGTCTTTGCTTTCTCACAGCAGGGTGTTCACATTACAAGGCTGCAATTTTTATTTGCCCATCAACTGGGCTTTTGGTGGAAATGACGCACCACCGGCAGCATGATGTCCGCAAGAGTGGCAACGAGGGTGGGGGGCCGTGAACAAGAAGATGACAAGTTGTATTCTATGGGTATGTATTGTCCCTTTATAGTGATTAAAGATTGTTCTTTCAAGTTCGCCTTAGAACGTAGCATTTTATTTCCAAAGTCTAGTAAGTCTTTGCTTTCTCACAGCAGGGTGTTCACATTACAAGGCTGCAATTTTTATTTGCCCATCAACTGGGCTTTTGGTGGAAATGACGCACCACCGGCAGCATGATGTCCGCAAGAGTGGCAACGAGGGTGGGGGGCCGTGAACAAGAAGATGACAAGTTGTATTCTATGGGTATGTACTGTCCCTTTATAGTGATTAAAGATTGTTCTTTCAAGTTCGCCTTAGAACGTAGCATTTTATTTCCAAAGTCTAGTAAGTCTTTGCTTTCTCACAGCAGGGTGTTCACATTACAAGGCTGCAATTTTTATTTGCCCATCAACTGGGCTTTTGGTGGAAATGACGCACCACCGGCAGCATGATGTCCGCAAGAGTGGCAACGAGGGGGGGGGCCGGGAACAAGAAGATGACAAGTTGTTATTCTATTGGTATGTACTGTCTCTTTATAGTGTTTTAAAGATTGTTCTTTCAAGTTCGCCTTAGAACGTAGCATTTTATTTCCAAAGTCTAGTAAGTCTTTGCTTTCTCACAGCAGGGTGTTCACATTACAAGGCTGCAATTTTTATTTGCCCATCAACTGGGCTTTTGGTGGAAATGACGCACCACCGGCAGCATGATGTCCGCAAGAGTGGCAACGAGGGTGGGGGGCCGTGAACAAGAAGATGACAAGTTGTATTCTATGGGTATGTACTGTCCCTTTATAGTGATTAAAGATTGTTCTTTCAAGTTCGCCTTAGAACGTAGCATTTTATTTCCAAAGTCTAGTAAGTCTTTGCTTTCTCACAGCAGGGTGTTCACATTACAAGGCTGCAATTTTTATTTGCCCATCAACTGGGCTTTTGGTGGAAATGACGCACCACCGGCAGCATGATGTCCGCAAGAGTGGCAACGAGGGGGGGGGCCGGGAACAAGAAGATGACAAGTTGTTATTCTAATGGTATGTACTGTCTCTTTATAGTGTTTTAAAGATTGTTCTTTCAAGTTCGCCTTAGAACGTAGCATTTTATTTCCAAAGTCTAGTAAGTCTTTGCTTTCTCACAGCAGGGTGTTCACATTACAAGGCTGCAATTTTTATTTGCCCATCAACTGGGCTTTTGGTGGAAATGACGCACCACCGGCAGCATGATGTCCGCAAGTGTGGCAACGAGAGGGGTGGGGGGGAGGGGCGGAACAAGAAGATGACAAGTTGTTATTCTATTGGTATGTACTGTCTCTTTATAGTGTTTTAAAGATTGTTCTTTCAAGTTCGCCTTAGAACATAGCATTTTATTTCCAAAGTCTAGTAAGTCTTTGCTTTTTTACAGCAGGGTGTTCACATTACAAGGCTGCAATTTATATTTGCCCATCAACTGGGCTTTTGGTGGAAATGACGCACCACCGGCAGCATGATGTCCGCAAGAGTGGCAACGAGGGGGGGGGCCGGGAACAAGAAGATGACAAGTTGTTATTCTATTGGTATGTACTGTCTCTTTATAGTGTTTTAAAGATTGTTCTTTCAAGTTCGCCTTAGAACGTAGCATTTTATTTCCAAAGTCTAGTAAGTCTTTGCTTTCTCACAGCAGGGTGTTCACATTACAAGGCTGCAATTTTTATTTGCCCATCAACTGGGCTTTTGGTGGAAATGACGCACCACCGGCAGCATGATGTCCGCAAGAGTGGCAACGAGGGTGGGGGGCCGTGAACAAGAAGATGACAAGTTGTATTCTATGGGTATGTACTGTCCCTTTATAGTGATTAAAGATTGTTCTTTCAAATTCGCCTTAGAACGTAGCATTTTATTTCCAAAGTCTAGTAAGTCTTTGCTTTCTCACAGCAGGGTGTTCACATTACAAGGCTGCAATTTTTATTTGCCCATCAACTGGGCTTTTGGTGGAAATGACGCACCACCGGCAGCATGATGTCCGCAAGAGTGGCAACGAGGGTGGGGGGCCGTGAACAAGAAGATGACAAGTTGTATTCTATGGGTATGTACTGTCCCTTTATAGTGATTAAAGATTGTTCTTTCAAGTTCGCCTTAGAACGTAGCATTTTATTTCCAAAGTCTAGTAAGTCTTTGCTTTCTCACAGCAGGGTGTTCACATTACAAGGCTGCAATTTTTATTTGCCCATCAACTGGGCTTTTGGTGGAAATGACGCACCACCGGCAGCATGATGTCCGCAAGAGTGGCAACGAGGGGGGGGGGGCCGGGAACAAGAAGATGACAAGTTGTTATTCTATTGGTATGTACTGTCTCTTTATAGTGTTTTAAAGATTGTTCTTTCAAGTTCGCCTTAGAACGTAGCATTTTATTTCCAAAGTCTAGTAAGTCTTTGCTTTCTCACAGCAGGGTGTTCACATTACAAGGCTGCAATTTTTATTTGCCCATCAACTGGGCTTTTGGTGGAAATGACGCACCACCGGCAGCATGATGTCCGCAAGAGAGGCAACGAGAGTGGGGGGGTGGGAGGGGCGGAACAAGAAGATGACAAGTTGTTATTCTATTGGTATGTACTGTCTCTTTATAGTGTTTTAAAGATTGTTCATTCAAGTTCGCCTTAGAACATAGCATTTTATTTCCAAAGTCTAGTAAGTCTTTGCTTTCTCACAGCAGGGTGTTCACATTACAAGGCTGCAATTTTTATTTGCCCATCAACTGGGCTTTTGGTGGAAATGACGCACCACCGGCAGCATGATGTCCGCAAGAGTGGCAACGATGGGGGGGGGGGGGGGCCGGGAACAAGAAGATGACAAGTTGTTATTCTATTGGAATGTACTGTCTCTTTATAGTGTTTAAAGATTGTTCTTTCAAGTTCACCTTAGAACGTAGCATTTTATTTCCAAAGTCTAGTAAGTCTTTGCTTTCTCACAGCAGGGTGTTCACATTACAAGGCTGCAATTTTTATTTGCCCATCAACTGGGTTTTTGGTGGAAATGACGCACCACCGGCAGCATGATGTCCGCAAGAGTGGCAACGAGAGTGGGGGGGTGGGAGGGGCGGAACAAGAAGATGACATGTTGTTATTCTATTGGTATGTACTGTCTCTTTATAGTGTTTTAAAGATTGTTCTTTCAAGTTCGCCTTAGAACGTAGCATTTTATTTCCAAAGTCTAGTAAGTCTTTGCTTTCTCACAGCAGGGTGTTCACATTACAAGGCTGCAATTTTTATTTGCCCATCAACTGGGCTTTTGGTGGAAATGACGCACCACCGGCAGCATGATGTCCGCAAGAGTGGCAACGATGGGGGGGGGGGGGCCGGGAACAAGAAGATGACAAGTTGTTATTCTATTGGAATGTACTGTCTCTTTATAGTGTTTAAAGATTGTTCTTTCAAGTTCACCTTAGAACGTAGCATTTTATTTCCAAAGTCTAGTAAGTCTTTGCTTTCTCACAGCAGGGTGTTCACATTACAAGGCTGCAATTTTTATTTGCCCATCAACTGGGCTTTTGGTGGAAATGACGCACCACCGGCAGCATGATGTCCGCAAGAGTGGCAACGAGAGTGGGGGGGTGGGAGGGGCGGAACAAGAAGATGACAAGTTGTTATTCTATTGGTATGTACTGTCTCTTTATAGTGTTTTAAAGATTGTTCATTCAAGTTCGCCTTAGAACATAGCATTTTATTTCCAAAGTCTAGTAAGTCTTTGCTTTCTCACAGCAGGGTGTTCACATTACAAGGCTGCAATTTTTATTTGCCCATCAACTGGGCTTTTGGTGGAAATGACGCACCACCGGCAGCATGATGTCCGCAAGAGTGGCAACGATGGGGGGGGGGGGGGGGGGGCCGGGAACAAGAAGATGACAAGTTGTTATTCTATTGGAATGTACTGTCTCTTTATAGTGTTTAAAGATTGTTCTTTCAAGTTCGCCTTAGAACGTAGCATTTTATTTCCAAAGTCTAGTAAGTCTTTGCTTTCTCACAGCAGGGTGTTCACATTACAAGGCTGCAATTTTTATTTGCCCATCAACTGGGCTTTTGGTGGAAATGACGCACCACCGGCAGCATGATGTCCGCAAGAGTGGCAACGAGAGTGGGGGGGTGGGAGGGGCGGAACAAGAAGATGACATGTTGTTATTCTATTGGTATGTACTGTCTCTTTATAGTGTTTTAAAGATTGTTCTTTCAAGTTCGCCTTAGAACGTAGCATTTTATTTCCAAAGTCTAGTAAGTCTTTGCTTTCTCACAGCAGGGTGTTCACATTACAAGGCTGCAATTTTTATTTGCCCATCAACTGGGCTTTTGGTGGAAATGACGCACCACCGGCAGCATGATGTCCGCAAGAGTGGCAACGATGGGCGGGGGTGGCCGGGAACAAGAAGATGACAAGTTGTTATTCTATTGGAATGTACTGTCTCTTTATAGTGTTTAAAGATTGTTCTTTCAAGTTCACCTTAGAACGTAGCATTTTATTTCCAAAGTCTAGTAAGTCTTTGCTTTCTCACAGCAGGGTGTTCACATTACAAGGCTGCAATTTTTATTTGCCCATCAACTGGGTTTTTGGTGGAAATGACGCACCACCGGCAGCATGATGTCCGCAAGAGTGGTAACGAGGGGGGGGGGGGGCGGGAACAAGAAGATGACATGTTGTTATTCTATTGTTATGTACTGTCTCCTTATAGTGTTTAAAGATTGTTCTTTCAAGTTCACCTTATAACGTAGCATTTTATTTCCAAAGTCTAGTAAGTCTTTGCTTTCTCACAGCAGGGTGTTCACATTACAAGGCTGCAATTTTTATTTGCCCATCAACTGGGCTTTTGGTGGAAATGACGCACCACCTGCAGCATGGTGTCCGCAAGAGTGGAAACGAGGGGGGGGGGGGGGAGGGGCGGAACAAGAAGATGACAAGTTGTTATTCTATTGGTATGTACTGTCTCTTTATAGTGTTTAAAGATTGTTCTTTCAAGTTCACCTTAGAACGTAGCATTTTATTTGCAAAATCTAGTAAGTCTTTGCTTTCTCACAGCAGGGTGTTCACATTACAAGGCTGCAATTTTTATTTGCCCATCAACTGGGCTTTTGGTGGAAATGACACACCACCGGCAGCATGATGTCCGCAAGAGTGGTAACGAGGGGGGGGGGGGGGCTGTGAACAAGAAGATGACAAGTTGTATTCTATTGGTATGTACTGTCTCTTTATAGTGTTTAAAGATTGTTCTTTCTTGTTCACCTTTGAACGTAGCATTTTATTTCCAAGGTCTAGTAAGTCTTTGCTATCTCACAGCGGGGTGTTCACATTACAAGGCTGCAATTTTTATTTGCCCATCAACTGGGCTTTTGGTGGAAATGACGCACCACTGGCAGCATGATGTCCGCAAGAGTGGCAACGAGGGTAGGGGGGCCGGGAACTAGAAGATGACAAGTTGTTATTCTATTGGTATGTACTGTCTCTTTATAGTGTTTAAAGATTGTTCTTTCAAGTTCACCTTAGAACGTAGCATTTTATTTCCAAAGACTAGTAAGTCTTTGCTTTCTCACAGCAGGGTGTTCACATTACAAGGCTGCAATTTTTATTTGTCCATCAACTGGGTTTTTGGTTGAAATGACGCACCACCGGCAGCATGAAGTCCGCAAGAGTGGCAACGAGTGGGGGGCGGGGGCCGTGAACAAGAAGATGACAAGTTGTATTCTATTGGTCTGTACTGTCTCTTTATAGTGTTTAAAGATTGTTCTTTCAAGTTCGCCTTAGAACGTAGCATTTTATTTCCAAAGTCTAGTAAGTCTTTGCTTTCTCACAGCAGGGTGTTCACATTACAAGGCTGCAATTTTTATTTGCCCATCAACTGGGCTTTTGGTGGAAATGACGCACCACCGGCAGCATGATGTCCGCAAGAGTGGCAACGAGGGGGGGTGGGCCGGGGACAAGAAGCTGACAAGTTGTTATTCTATTGGTATGTACTGTCTCTTTATAGTGTTTAAAGATTGTTCTTTCAAGTTCACCTTAGAACGTAGCATTTGATTTCCAAAGTCTAGTAAGTGTTTGCTTTCTCACAGCAGTTTGTTCACATTACAAGGCTGCAATTTTTATTTGCCCATCAACTGGGCTTTTGGTGGAAATGACGCACCACCGGCAGCATGATGTCCGCAAGAGTGGCAACGAGGGGGGGGGGGGGGGGCGGAACAAGAAGATGACAAGTTGTTATTCTATTGGTATGTACTGTCTCTTTATAGTGTTTAAAGATTGTTCTTTCAAGTTCACCTTAGAACGTAGCATTTTGTTTCCAAAGTCTAGTAAGTCTTTGCTTTCTCACAGCAGGGTGTTTCACATTACAAGGCTGCAAATTTTATTTGCCCATCAACTGGGCTTTTGGTGGAAATGACGCACCACCGGCAGCATGATGTCCGCAAGAGTGGTAGCGAGGGGGGGGGGGGGGGCCGGGAACAAGAAGATGACAAGTTGTTATTCTATTGGTATGTACTACCTCTTTATAGTGTTTTAAAGATTGTTCTTTCAAGTTCGCCTTAGAACGTAGCATTTTATTTCCAAAGTCTAGTAAGTCTTTGCTTTCTCACAGCAGGGTGTTCACATTACAAGGCTGCAATTTTTATTTGCCCATCAGCTGGGCTTTTGGTGGAAATGACACACCACCAGCAGCATGATGTCCGCAAGAGTGGCAACGAGGGGGGCGGGGCCGGGAACAAGAAGATGACAAGTTGTTATTCTATTGGTATGTACTGTCTCTTTATAGTGTTTAAAGATTGTTCTTTCAAGTTCACCTTAGAACGTAGCATTTATTTCCAAAGTCTAGTAAGTGTTTGCTTTCTCACAGCAGTTTGTTCACATTACAAGGCTGCAATTTTTATTTGCCCATCAACTGGGCTTTTGGTGGAAATGACGCACCACCGGCAGCATGATGTCCGCAAGAGTGCAACGAGGGGAGTGGGGGGGCGGGAACAAGAAGATGACAAGTTGTTATTCTATTGGTATGTACTGTCTCTTTATAGTGTTTTAAAGATTGTTCTTTCAAGTTCGCCTTAGAACGTAGCATTTTATTTCCAAAGTCTAGTAAGTCTTTGCTTTCTCACAGCAGGGTGTTCACATTACAAGGCTGCAATTTTTATTTGCCCATCAACTGGGCTTTTGGTGGAAATGACGCACCACCGGCAGCATGATGTCCGCAAGAGAGGCAACGAGGGGGGGGGGGGGGGCCGGGAACAAGAAGATGACAAGTTGTTATTCTATTGGTATGTACTGTCTCTTTATAGTGTTTAAAGATAGTTCTTTCAAGTTCACCTTAGAACGTAGCATTTTATTTCCAAAGTCTAGTAAGTCTTTGCTTTCTCACAGCAGGGTGTTCACATTACAAGGCTGCAATTTTTATTTGCCCATCAACTGGGCTTTTGGTGAAATGACGCACCACCGGCAGCATGATGTCAGTAAGAGTGGCAACGAGGGTGGGGGGGGAGGGGCGGAACAAGAAGATGACAAGTTGTTATTCTATTGGTATGTACTGTGTCTTTATAGTGTTTTAAAGATTGTTCTTTCAAGTTCGCCATAGAACGTAGCATTTATTTCCAAAGTCTAGTAGTCTTTGTTTCTCACAGCAGGGTGTTCACATTACAAGGCTGCTATTTTTATTTGCCCATCAACTGGGCTTTTGGTGGAAATGACGCACCACCGGCAGCATGATGTCCGCAAGAGTGGCAACGTCGGGGGTGGGGGGGCGGGAACAAGAATATGACAAGTTGTTATTCTATTGGTATGTACTGTCTCTTTATAGTGTTTTAAAGATTGTTCTTTCAAGTTCGCCTTAGAACGTAGCATTTTATTTCCAAAGTCTAGTAAGTCTTTGCTTTCTCACAACCAGGTGTTCACATTACAAGGCTGCTATTTTTATTTGCCCATCAACTGGGCTTTTGGTGGAAATGACGCACCACCGGCTGCATGATGTCCGCAAGAGTGTAAACGAGGGGGGGGGGGGGGGGGGGGGAGGGGCGGAACAAGAAGATGACAAGTTGTTATTCTATTGGTATGTACTGTCTCTTTATAGTGTTTAAAGATTGTTCTTTCAAGTTCACCTTAGAACGTAGCATTTTATTTCCAAAGTCTAGTAAGTCTTTGCTTTCTCACAGCAGGGTGTTCACATTACAAGGCTGCAATTTTTATTTGCCCATCAACTGGGCTTTTGGTGGAAATGACGCACCACCGGCAGCATGATGTCCGCAAGAGTGGTAACGAGGGGGGGGGGGCCGGGAACAAGAAGATGACAAGTTGTTATTCTATTGGTATGTACTGTCTCTTTATAGTGTTTAAAGTTTGTTCTTTCATGTTCACCTTAGAACGTAGCATTTTATTTCCAAAGTCTAGTAACTCCTTGCTTTCTCACAGCAGGGTGTTCACATTACAAGGCTGCAATTTTTATTTGCCCATCAACTGGGCTTTTGGTGGAAATGACGCACCACCGGCAGCATGATGTCCGCAAGAGTGGCAACGAGGGGGGGGGGGGGGGGACCAAGACGATGACAAGTTGTTATTCTATTGGTATGTACTGTCTCTTTATAGTGTTTAAAGATTGTTCTGTCTAGTTCACCTTAGAACGTAGCATTTGATTTCCAAAGTCTAGTAAGTCTTTGCTTTCCCACAGCAGGGTGTTCACATTACAAGGCTGCAATTTTTATTTGCGCATCAACTGGGCTTTTGGTGGAAATGACGCACTACTGGTAGCATGATGTCCGCAAGAGTGATAGCGAGAGGGGGGGGGGGCGGGGAACAAGAAGATGACAAGTTGTTATTCTATTGGTATGTACTGTCTCTTTATAGTGTTTAAAGATTGTTCTTTCAAGTTCACCTTAGAACGTAGCATTTTATTTCCAAAGTCTAGTAAGTCTTTGCTTTCCCACAGCAGGGTGTTCACTTTACAAGGCTGCAATTTTTATTTGCCCATCAACTGGGCTTTTGGTGGAAATGACGCACCACCGGCTGCATGATGTCCGCAAGAGTGTAAACGAGGGGGGGGGGGGGGGAGGGGCGGAACAAGAAGATGACAAGTTGTCATTCTATTGGTATGTACTGTCTCTTTATAGTGTTTAAAGATTGTTCTTTCAAGTTCACCTTAGAACGTAGCATTTTATTTCCAAAGTCTAGTAAGTCTTTGCTTTCTCACAGCAGGGTGTTCACATTACAAGGCTGCAATTTTTATTTGCCCATCAACTGGGCTGTTGGTGGAAATGACGCACCACCGGCAGCATGATGTCCGCAAGAGTGGCAACGAGGGGGGGGGGGGGGCCGGGAACAAGAAGATGACAAGTTGTTATTCTATTGGTATGTACTGTCTCTTTATAGTGTTTAAAGATTGTTCTTTCAAGTTCACCTTAGAACGTAGCATTTTATTTCCAAAGTCTAGTAAGTCTTTGCTTTCCCACAGCAGGGTGTTCACTTTACAAGGCTGCAATTTTTATTTGCCCATCAACTGGGCTTTTGGTGGAAATGACGCACCACCGGCAGCATGATGTCCGCAAGAGTGGCAACGAGGGGGGGTGGGCCGGGGACAAGAAGATGACAAGTTGTTATTCTATTGGTATGTACTGTCTCTTTATAGTGTTTAAAGATTGTTCTTTCAAGTTCACCTTAGAACGTAGCATTTTATTTCCAAAGTCTAGTAAGTGTTTGCTTTCTCACAGCAGTTTGTTCACATTACAAGGCTGCAATTTTTATTTGCCCATCAACTGGGCTTTTGGTGGAAATGACGCACCACCGGCAGCATGATGTCCGCAAGAGTGACAACGAGGGGGGGGGGGGGGGGGGGCGGAACAAGAAGATGACAAGTTGTTATTCTATTGGTATGTACTGTCTCTTTATAGTGTTTAAAGATTGTTCTTTCAAGTTCACCTTAGAACGTAGCATTTTGTTTCCAAAGTCTAGTAAGTCTTTGCTTTCTCACAGCAGGGTGTTCACATTACAAGGCTGCAAATTTTATTTGCCCATCAACTGGGCTTTTGGTGGAAATGACGCACCACCGGCAGCATGATGCCCGCAAGAGTGGCAACGAGGGTGGGGGGGGAGGGGCGGAACAAGAAGATGACAAGTTGTTATTCTATTGGTATGTACTATCTCTTTATAGTGTTTTAAAGATTGTTCTTTCAAGTTCGCCCTAGAACGTAGCATTTTATTTCCAAAGTCTAGTAAGTCTTTGCTTTCTCACAGCAGGGTGTTCACATTACAAGGCTGCAATTTTTATTTGCCCATCAGCTGGGCTTTTGGTGGAAATGACACACCACCAGCAGCATGATGTCCGCAAGAGTGGCAACGAGGGGGGCGGGCCGGGAACAAGAAGATGACAAGTTGTTATTCTATTGGTATGTACTGTCTCTTTATAGTGTTTAAAGATTGTTCTTTCAAGTTCACCTTAGAACGTAGCATTTTATTTCCAAAGTCTAGTAAGTGTTTGCTTTATCACAGCAGTTTGTTCACATTACAAGGCTGCAATTTTTATTTGCCATCAACTGGGCTTTTGGTGGAAATGACGCACCACCGGCAGCATGATGTCCGCAAGAGTGGCAACGAGGGGGGTGGGGGCGCGGAACAAGAAGATGACAAGTTGTTATTCTATTGGTATGTACTGTCTCTTTATAGTGTTTTAAAGATTGTTCTTTCAAGTTCGCCTTAGAACGTAGCATTTTATTTCCAAAGTCTAGTAAGTCTTTGCTTTCTCACAGCAGGGTGTTCACATTACAAGGCTGCAATTTTTATTTGCCCATCAACTGGGCTTTTGGTGGAAATGACGCACCACCGGCAGCATGATGTCCGCAAGAGAGGCAACGAGGGGGGGGGGCCGGAACAAGAAGATGACAAGTTGTTATTCTATTGGTATGTACTGTCTCTTTATAGTGTTTAAAGATAGTTCTTTCAAGTTCACCTTAGAACGTAGCATTTTATTTCCAAAGTCTAGTAAGTCTTTGCTTTCTCACAGCAGGGTGTTCACATTACAAGGCTGCAATTTTTATTTGCCCATCAACTGGGCTTTTGGTGAAATGACGCACCACCGGCAGCATGATGTCAGCAAGAGTGGCAACGAGGGTGGGGGGGGAGGGGCGGAACAAGAAGATGACAAGTTGTTATTCTATTGGTATGTACTGTGTCTTTATAGTGTTTTAAAGATTGTTCTTTCAAGTTCGCCATAGAACGTAGCATTTTATTTCCAAAGTCTAGTAAGTCTTTGCTTTCTCACAGCAGGGTGTTCACATTACAAGGCTGCAATTTTTATTTGCCCATCAACTGGGCTTTTGGTGGAAATGACGCACCACCGGCAGCATGATGTCCGCAAGAGTGGCAACGAGGGGGGGGGGGGCCGGAACAAGAAGATGACAAGTTGTTATTCTATTGGTATGTACTGTCTCTTTATAGTGTTTAAAGATTGTTCTTTCAAGTTCACCTTAGAACGTAGCATTTTATTTCCAAAGTCTAGTAAGTCTTTGCTTTCCCACAGCAGGGTGTTCACTTTACAAGGCTGCAATTTTTATTTGCCCATCAACTGGGCTTTTGGTGGAAATGACGCACCACCGGCTGCATGATGTCCGCAAGAGTGTAAACGAGGGGGGGGGGGGGGTGGAGGGGCGGAACAAGAAGATGACAAGTTGTTATTCTATTGGTATGTACTGTCTCTTTATAGTGTTTTAAAGATTGTTCTTTCAAGTTCACCTTAGAACGTAGCATTTGATTTCCAAAGTCTAGTAAGTCTTTGCTTTCCCACAGCAGGGTGTTCACATTACAAGGCTGCAATTTTTATTTGTCCATCAACTGGGCTTTTGGTGGAAATGACGCACACTGGCAGCATGATGTCCGCAAGAGTGGCAACGAGGGGGGGGGGGGGGGGGGGGCGAGGAACAAGAAGATGACAAGTTGTTATTCTATTGGTATGTACTGTCTCTTTATAGTGTTTAAAGATTGTTCTTTCATGTTCACCTTAGAACGTAGCATTTTATTTCCAAAGTCTAGTAACTCCTTGCTTTCTCACAGCAGGGTGTTCACATTACAAGGCTGCAATTTTTATTTGCCCATCAACTGGGCTTTTGGTGGAAATGACGCACCACCGGCAGCATGATGTCCGCAAGAGTGTAAACGAGGGGGGGGGGGGGGGGGACCAAGAAGATGACAAGTTGTTATTCTATTGGTATGTACTGTCTCTTTATATTGTTTAAAGATTGTTCTTTCAAGTTCACCTTAGAACGTAGCATTTTATTTCCAAAGTCTAGTAAGTCTTTGCTTTCCCACAGCAGGGTGTTCACATTACAAGGCTGCAATTTTTATTTGCCCATCAACTGGGCTTTTGGTGGAAATGACGCACCACTGGTAGCATGATGTCCGCAAGAGTGGCAGCGAGAGGGGGGGGGGCGGGGAACAAGAAGATGACAAGTTGTTATTCTATTGGTATGTACTGTCTCTTTATAGTGTTTAAAGATTGTTCTTTCAAGTTCACCTTAGAACGTAGCATTTTATTTCCAAAGTCTAGTAAGTCTTTGCTTTCTGACAGCAGGGTGTTCACATTACAAGGCTGCAATTTTTATTTGCCCATCAACTGGGCTTTTGGTGGAAATGACGCACCACCGGCAGCATGATGTCCGCAAGAGAGGCAACGAGGGGGGGGGGGGCGGGAACAAGAAGATGACAAGTTGTTATTCTATTGGTATGTCCTGTCTCTTTATAGTGTTTTAAAGATTGTTCTTTCAAGTTCGCCTTAGAACGTAGCATTTTATTTCCAAAGTCTAGTAAGTCTTTGCTTTCTCACAGCAGGGTGTTCACATTACAAGGCTGTATCTTTTATTTGCCCATCAACTGGGCTTTTGGTGGAAATGACGCACCACCAGCAGCATGATGTCCACAAGAGTGGGAATGAGAGGGGGGGGCGTTGTCTCCGGGAACGAGAAGATGACAAGTTGTTATTCTATTGGTATGTAATGTCTCTTTATAGTGTTTTAAAGATTGTTCTTTCAGGTTCATCTTAGATGGTAGCATTTTATTTCCAAAGTGTGGTAAACCTTTGCTTTCTCACAGCAGGTTGTTCACATTACAAGGCTGCAATTTCTATTTGCCAATCAACTGGGCTTTTGGTGGAAATGTGGCATTACCAGCAGCATGATGTCCGCAAGGGTGGCAACGAGGGGGGGCGTCCGGGAACAAGAAGACGACAAGTTGTTATTCTATTGGTATGTACTGTCTCTTTATAGTGTTTTAAAGAATGTTCTTTCAAGTTTGCCTTAGAACGTAGCATTTTATTTCCAAAGTGTAGTTAATCTTTGCTTTCTCACAGCAGGGTGTTCACATTACAAGGCTGCAATTTTTATTTGCCCATCAACTGGGCTTTTGGTGGAAATGACGCACCACCAGCAGCATGAAGTCCGCAAGACGGGTAACGAGGGGGGGGGGGGGGGTGTCCGGGAACAGGAAGATGACAAGTTGTTATCCTATTGGTATGAACTGTCTCTTTATAGTGTTTTAAAGATTGTTCTTTCAAGTTTGCCTTACAACGTAGCATTTTATTTCCAAAGTGTAGTAAATTTTTGCTTTCTCACAGCAGGGTGTTCACATTACAAGGCTGCAATTTTTATTTGCCCATCAACTGGGCTCTTGGTGGAAATGACACACCACCGGCAGCATGATGTCCGCAAGAGTGCCAACAAGGAGGGGGGGGCCGGGAACAAGAAGATGACAAGTTGTTATTCTATTGGTATGTACTGTCTCTTTGTGGTGTTTTAAAGATTGTTCTTTCAAGTTCACCTTAGAACGTAGCATTTTATTTCCAAAGTCTAGTAAGTCTTTGCTTTCTCACAGCAGGGTGTTCACATTACAAGGCTGCAATTTTTATTTGCCCATCAACTGGGCTTTTGGTGGAAATGACGCACCACCAGCAGCATGATGTCCACAAGAGTGGTAACGAGTGGTGGGGTGAGGGGGGGGGGGGGGGGGGGGGGGGCCGGGAACAAGAAGATGACAAGTTGTTATTCTATTGGTATGTACTGTCTCTTTATAGTGTTTAAAGATTGTTCTTTCAAGTTCACCTTAGAACGTAGCATTTTATTTCCAAAGTCTAGCAAGTCTTTGCTTTCTCACAGCAGGGTGTTCACATTACAAGGCTGCAACTTTTATTTGCCCATCAACTGGGCTTTTGGTGGAAATGACGCACCACCGGCAGCATGATGTCCGCAAGAGTGGCAACGAGGGGGGGGCCGGGAACAAGAAGGCGACAAGTTGTTATTCTATTGGTATGTACTGTCTCTTTATAGTGTTTTAAAGATTGTTCCTTCAAGTTCGCCTTAGAACATAGCATTTTATTTCCAAAGTCTAGTAAGTCTTTGCTTTCTCACAGCAGGTTGTTCACATTACAAGGCTGCAATTTTTATTTGCCCATCAACTGGGCTTTTGGTGGAAATGACGCACCACCGGCAGCATGATGTCCGCAAGAGTGGCAACGAGCGGGGGGTGGGCCGGGAACAAGAAGATGACAAGTTGTTATTCTATTGGTATGTACTGTCTCTTTATAGTGTTTTAAAGATTGTTCTGTCAAGTTCACCTTAGAACGTAGCATTTTATTTCCAAAGTCTAGTAAGTCTTTGCTTTCTCACAGCAGGGTGTTCACATTACAAGGCTGCAATTTTTATTAGCCTATCAACTGGGCTTTTGGTGGAAATGACGCACCATCAGCAGCATGATGTCCACAAGATTGGCACAGAGTGGAGGGGGGGGGGGCGTTGGAGGGCCTAGGAACGGGAGGATGACAAGTTGTTATCCTTTTGGTATGTACAGTCTCTTTATGGTGTTTAAAAGATTGTTCTTTCAAGTACATCTTAGAGCGTAGCATTTTATTTCCAAAGTGTAGTAAATCTTTGCTTTCTCACAGCAGGGTGTTCACATTACAAGGCTGCAATTTTTATTTGCCCATCAACTGGGCTTTTGGTGGAAATGACGCACCACCGGCAGCATTATGTCCGCAAGAGTGGCAACGAAGGGTGGGGGGGGGGGGGGGGGGCGGGAACATAAGGATGACAAGTTGTTATTCTATTGGTATGTACTGTCTCTTTATAGTGTTTAAAGATTGTTCTTTCAAGTTCACCTTAGAACGTAGCATTTTATTTCCAAAGTCTAGCAAGTCTTTGCTTTCTCACAGCAGGGTGTTCACATTACAAGGCTGCAATTTTTATTTGCCCATCAACTGGGCTTTTGGTGGAAATGACGCACCACCGGCAGCATGATGTCCGCAAGAGTGGCAACGAGGGGGGGGGCCGGGAACAAGAAGATGACAAGTTGTTATTCTATTGGTATGTACTGTCTCTTTATAGTGTTTTAAAGATTGTTCCTTCAAGTTCGCCTTAGAACATAGCATTTTATTTCCAAAGTCTAATAAGTCTTTGCTTTCTCACAGCAGGTTGTTCACATTACAAGGCTGCAATTTTTATTTGCCCATCAACTGGGCTTTTGGTGGAAATGACGCAACACCGGCAGCATGATGTCCGCAAGTGTGGCAACGAGGGGGGGGGCTGGGAACAAGAAGATGACAAGTTGTTATTCTATTGGTATGTACTGTCTCTTTATCGTGTTTAAAGATTGTTCTTTCAAGTTCACCTTGGAACGTAGCATTTTATTTCCAAAGTCTAGTAAGTCTTTGCTTTCTCACAGCAGGGTGTTCACATTACAAGGCTGCAATTTTTATTTGCCCATCAACTGTGCTTTTGGTGGAAATGACGCACCACCAGCAGCATGATGTCCGCAAGTGTGGCAACGAGGGGGGGGGCCGGGAACAAGAAGATGACAAGTTGTTATTCTATTGGTATGTACTGTCTCTTTATAGTGTTTAAAGATTGTTCTTTCAAGTTCACCTTAGAACGTAGCATTTTATTTCCAAAGTCTAGTAAGTCTTTGCTTTCTCACAGCAGGGTGTTCACATTACAAGGCTGCAATTTTTATTTGCCCATCAACTGGGCTTTTGGTGGAAATTACGCACCACCGGCAGCATGATGTCCGCAAGAGTGGCAACGAGGGGGGGGGGGGGCCGGGAACAAGAAGATGACAAGTTGTTATTCTATTGGTATGTACTGTCTCTTTATAGTGTTTTAAAGATTGTTCTTTCAAGTTCGCCTTAGAACGTAGCATTTTATTTCCAAAGTCTAGTAAGTCTTTGCTTTCTCACAGCAGGGTGTTCACATTACAAGGCTGCACTTTTTATTTGCCCATCAACTGGGCTTTTGGTGGAAATAACGCACCACCGGCAGCATGATGTCCGCAAGAGTGGTAACGAGGGGGGGGGTGGGGCGGGAACAAGAAGATGACAAGTTGTTCATTTATTCGTATGTACTGTCTCTTTATAGTGTTTTAAAGATTGTTCTTTCAAGTTCGCCTTAGAACGTAGCATTTTATTTCCAAAGTGTAGTAAGTCTTTGCTTTCTCACAGCAGGGTGTTGACATTACAAGGCTGCAATTTTTATTTGCCCATCAACTGGGCTTTTGGTGGAAATGACGCACCACCGGCAGCATGATGTCCGCAAGGGTGGCAACGAGGGGGGGGGGGGGGGGGGCGGGAACAAGAAGATGACAAGTTGTTATTCTATTGGTATGTCCTGTCTCTTTATAGGGTTTTAAAGATTGTTCTTTCAAGTTCGCCTTAGAACGTAGCATTTTATTTCCAAAGTCTAGTAAGTCTTTGCTTTCTCACAGCAGGATGTTCACATTACAAGGCTGTATCTTTTATTTGCCCATCATCTGGGCTTTTGGTGGAAATGACGCACCACCAGCAGCATGATGTCCACAAGAGTGGGAATGAGGGGGGGGGGGGCGTTGTCTCCGGGAACGAGAAGATGACAAGTTGTTATTCTATTGGTATGTAATGTCTCTTTATAGTGTTTTAAAGATTGTTCTTTCAGGTTCATCTTAGATGGTAGCATTTTATTTCCAAAGTGTGGTAAATCTTTGCTTTCTCACAGCAGGGTGTTCACATTACAAGGCTGCAATTTTTATTTGCCAATCAACTGGGCTTTTGGTGGAAATGTGGCATTACCAGCAGCATGATGTCCGCAAGGGTAGCAACGAGGGGGGGCGTCCGGGAACAAGAAGACGACAAGTTGTTATTCTATTGGTATGTACTGTCTCTTTATAGTGTTTTAAAGATTGTTCTTTCAAGTTCGCCTAAGAACGTAGCATTTTATTTCCAAAGTGTAGTAAATCTTTGCTTTCTCACAGCAGGGTGTTCACATTACAAGGCTGCAATTTTTATTTGCCCATCAACTGGGCTTTTGATGGAAATGACGCACCACCAGCAGCATGAAGTCCGCAAGAGTGGCAACGAGGGGGGGCGTCTGGGAACAAGAAGATGACAAGTTGTTATTCTGTTGGTATGTACTGTCTCTTTATAGTGTTTTAAGGATTGTTCTTTCAACTTTGCCTTAGAACGTAGCATTTTATTTCCAAAGTGTAGTAAATCTTTGCTTTCTTGCAGCAGGGTGTTCACATTACAAGGCTGCAATTTTTTGTTGCCCATCAACTGGGCTTTTGGTGGAAATGACGCACCAGCAGCAGCATGAAGTTCGCAAGAGTGGCAACGAGGGGGGGCGTCCGGGAACGAGAAGATGACAAGTTGTTATTCTATTGGTATGTACTGTCTCTTTATAGTGTTTTAAAGAATGTTCTTTCAAGTTTGCCTTAGAACGTAGCATTTTATTTCCAAAGTGTAGTAAATCTTTGCTTTCTCAAAGCAGGGTGTTCACATTACTAGGCTGCAATTTTTATTTGCCCATCAACTGGGCTTTTGGTGGAAATGACGCACCACCAGCAGCATGAAGTCCGCAAGAGGGGTAACGAGGGGGGGGGGGGTGTCCGGGAACAGGAAGATGACAAGTTGTTATTCTATTGGTATGTACTGTCTCTTTATAGTGTTTTAAAGATTGTTCTTTCAAGTTTGCCTTACAACGTAGCATTTTATTTCCAAAGTGTAGTAAATCTTTGCTTTCTCACAGCAGGGTGTTCACATTACAAGGCTGCAATTTTTATTTGCCCATCAACTGGGCTTTTGGTGGAAATGATGAACCACCAGCAGCATGAAGTCCTCAAGAGTGGCAACGAGGGTGGGCGTCCGGGAACAAGAAGATGACAAGTTGTTATTCTATTGGTATGTACTGTCTCTTTATAGTGTTTTAAAGATTGTTGTTTCAAGTTCGTCTTAGAACGTAGCATTTTATTTCCAAAGTGTAGTAAATCTTTGCTTTCTCACAGCAGGGTGTTCACTTTAGAAGGCCGCAATTTTTATTTGCCCATCAACTGGGCTTTTGGTGGAAATGACACACCACCAGCAGCATGATGTCCACAAGAGTGGTAACGAGGGGGGGGGGGGGGTGTCCGGGAACAAGAAGATGACAAGTTGTTATTCTATTGGTATGTAATGTCTCTTTAAAGTGTTTTAAAGATTGTTCTTTCAAGTTCGCCTTAGAACGTAGCATTTTATTTCCAAAGTGTAGTAAATCTTTGCTTTCTCACAGCAGGGAGCTCACATTACAAGGCTGCAATTTTTATTTTCCCATCAACTGGGCTTTTGGTGGAAATGACGCACCACCAGCAGCATGATGTCCACAAGAGTGGCAATGAGGGGGGGGGGGGGGGGGGGGTTGGCTCCGGGAACAAGAAGATGACAAGTTGTTATTCTATTGGTATGTACTGTCTCTTTAAAGTGTTTTAAAGATTGTTCTTTCAAGTTCGTCTTAGAACGTAGCATTTTATTTCCAAAGTGTAGTAAATCTTTGCTTTCTCACAGCATGGTGTTCACATTACAAGGCTGCAATTTTTATTTGCCCATCAACTGGGCTTTTGGTGGAAATGACGGACCACCAGCAGCATGATGTCCACAAGAGTGGCTACGAGGGGGAGGGGGGTCCGGAAACAAGAAGATGACAAGTTGTTATTCTATTGGTATGTACTGTCTCTTTATAGTGTTTTAAAGATTGTTCTTTCAAGTTTGCCTTAGAACGTAGCATTTTATTTCCAAAGTGTAGTAAATCTTTGCTTTCTCACAGCAGGGTGTTCACATTACAAGGCTGCAATTTTTATTTGCCCATCAACTGGGCTTTTGGTGGAAATGACGCACCGCCAGCAGCATGAAGTCCGCAAGAGTGGCAACGAGGGGGGGCGATCGGGAACAAGAAGATGACAAGTTGTTATTCTATTGGTATGTACTGCCTCTTTATAGTGTTTTAAAGATTGTTCTTTCAAGTTTGCCTTAGAACGTAGCATTTTATTTCCAAAGTGTAGTAAATACTTGCTTTCTCACAGCAGGGTGTTCACATTACAGGGCTGCAATTTTTAGTTGCCCATCAACAGGGCTTTTGGTGGAAATGACGCACCAGCAGCAGCATGAAGTTCGCAAGATTGGCAACGAGGGGGGGCGTCCGGGAACAAGAAGATGACAAGTTGTTATTCTATTGGTATGTACTGTCTCTTTATAGTGTTTTAAAGAATGTTCTTTCAAGTTTGCCTTAGAACGTAGCATTTTATTTCCAAAGTGTAGTTAATCTTTGCTTTCTCACAGCAGGGTGTTCACATTACAAGGCTGCAATTTTTATTTGCCCATCAACTGGGCTTTTGGTGGAAATGACGCACCACCAGCAGCATGAAGTCCGCAAGAGCGGTAACGAGGGGGGGGGGGGGGTGTCCGGGAACAGGAAGATGACAAGTTGTTATTCTATTGGTATGTACTGTCTCTTTATAGTGTTTTAAAGATTGTTCTTTCAAGTTTGCCTTACAACGTAGCATTTTATTTCCAAAGTGTAGTAAATCTTTGCTTTCTCACAGCAGGGTGTTCACATTACAAGGCTGGAATTTTTATTTGCCCATCAACTGGGCTTTTGGTGGAAATGACGCACCACCAGCAGCATGAAGTCCTCAAGAGTGGCAACGAGGGTGGGCGTCCGGGAACAAGAAGATGACAAGTTGTTTTTCTATTGGTATGTACTGTCTCTTTATAGTGTTTTAAAGATTGTTCATTCAAGTTCGCCTTAGAACGTAGCATTTTATTTCCAAAGTGTAGTAAACCTTTGCTTTCTCACAGCAGGGTGTTCACTTTAGAAGGCTGCAATTTTTATTTGCCCATCAACTGGGCTTTTGGTGGAAATGACGCACCACCAGCAGCATGCCGTCCACAAGAATGGCAATGAGGGGGGGGGGGGGGGGTTCCGGGAAAAAGACGATGACAAGTTGTTATTCTATTGGTATGTACTGTCTCTTTATAGTGTTGTAATGATTGTTCTTTCAAGTTTGCCTTAGAACGTAGCATTTTATTTCCAAAGTGTAGTAAATCTTTGCTTTCTCACAGCAGGGTGTTCATATTACAAGGCTGCAATTTTTATTTGCCCATCAACTGGGCTTTTGGAGGAAATGACGCACCACCAGCAGCATGATGTCCGCGGGGGGGGGGGGGGGGGGGGGGGGGCCGGGAACAAGAAGATGACAAGATGTTATTCTATTGGTGTGTACTGTCATTTTATAGTGTTTTAAAGATTGTTCTTTCAAGTTTGTCTTAGAACATAGCATTTTATTTCCAAAGTGTAGTAAATCTTTGCTTTCTCACAGCAGGGTGTTCACATTACAAGGCTGCAATTTTTATTTGCTCATCAACTGGACTTTTGGTGGAAATGACGGACCACCAGCAGCATGATGTCCACAAGAGTGGCTACGAGGGGGGGGGGGGGGGGGGGGGTCCGGAAACAAGAAGATGACAAGTTGTTATTCTATTGGTATGTACTGTCTCTTTATAGTGTTTTAAAGATTGTTCTTTCAAGTTTGCCTTAGAACGTAGCATTTTATTTCCAAAGTGTAGTAAATCTTTGCTTTCTCACAGCAGGGTGTTCACATTACAAGGCTGCAATTTTTATTTGCCAATCAACTAGGCTTTTGGTGGAAATGACGCACCATCAGCAGCATGATGTCCGCAAAAGTGGCAACGAGGGGGGGCGTCCGGAAACAAGAAGATGACAAGTTGTTATTCTATTGGTATGTACTGTCTCTTTATAGTGTTTTAAAGATTGTTCTTTCAAGTTCGCCTAAGAACTTAGCATTTTATTTCCAAAGTGTAGTAAATCTTTGCTTTTTCACAGCAGGGTGTTCACATTACAAGGCGGCAATTTTTATTTGCCAATCAACTGGGCTTTTCTTGGAAATGACGCACCACCAGTAGCATGATGTATGCAAGAGCGGCAACGAGGGGGGGGCGTCCGGGAACAAGAAGATGACAAGTTGTTATTCTATTGGTATGTACTGTCTCTTTATAGTGTTTTAAAGATTGTTCTTTCAAGTTCGCCTAAGAACATAGCATTTTATTTCCAAAGTGTAGTAAATCTTTGCTTTCTCACAGCAGGGTGTTCACATTACAAGGCTGCAATTTTTATTTGCCCATCAACTGGGCTTTTGGAGGAAATGACGCACCACCAGCAGCATGATGTCCGCAACAGTGGCAACGAGGGGGGGGGGGGGCCGGGAACAAGAAGATGACAAGATGTTATTCTATTTGTGTGCTGTCATTTTATAGTGTTTTAAAGATTGTTCTTTCAAGTTTGCCTTAGAACATAGCATTTTATTTCCAAAGTGTAGTAAATCTTTGCTTTCTCACAGCAGGGTGTTCACATTACAAGGCTGCAATTTTTATTTACCCATCAACTGGACTTTCGGTGGAAATGACGCACCACCAGCAGCATGATCTCCACAAGAGTGGCAACGAGGGGGGGGGGGATGTCCGGGAACAAGAAGAAGATGACAAGTTGTTATTCTATTGGTATGTACTGTCTCTTTATAGTGTTTTAAAGATTGTTCTTTCAAGTTTGCCTTAGAACGTAGCATTTTATTTCCAAAGTGTAGTAAATCTTTGCTTTCTCACAGCAGGGTGTTCACATTACAAGGCTGCAATTTTTATTTGCCCATCAACTGAGCTTTTAGTGGAAATGACGCACCACCAGCAGCATGAAGTCCGCAAGAGTGGCAACGAGGGGGCGGGTGTCCGGGAACAAGAAGATGACAAGTTGTTATTCTATTGGAATGTACTGTCTCTTTACAGTGTTTTAAAGATTGTTCTTACAAGTTTGCCTTATAACGTAGCATTTTATTTCCAAAGTGTAGTAAATCTTTGCTTTCTCACAGCAGGGTGTTCACATTACAAGGCTGCAATTTTTATTTGCCCATCAACTGGGCTTTTGGTGGAAATGACGCACCACCAGCAGCATGAAGTCCGCAAGAGTGGCAACGAGGGGGGGCGTCCGGGAACAAGAAGATGACAAGTTGTTATTCTATTGGAATGTACTGTCTCTTTATAGTGTTTTAAAGATTGTTCTTTCAAGTTCACCTAAGAACGTAGCATTTTATTTCTAAAGTATAGTAAATCTTTGCTTTCTTTCAGCAGGGTGTTCACATTACAAGGCTGCAATTTTTTGTTGCCCATCAACTGGGCTTTTGGTGGAAATGACGCACCACCAGCAGCATGAAGTCCGCACTGGTGGCAACGAGGGGGGGCGTCCGGGAACAAGAAGATGACAAGTTGTTATTCTATTGGTATGTACTGCCTCTTTATAGTGTTTTAAAGATTGTTCTTTCAAGTTTGCCTTAGAACGTAGCATTTTATTTCCAAAGTGTAGTAAATCTTTGCTTTCTCACAGCAGGGTGTTCACATTACAAGGCTGCAATTTTTATTTGCCCATCAACAGGGCTTTTGGTGGAAATCACGCACCACCAGCAGCATGATGTCCACAAGAGTGGCAACGAGGTGGGGGGGGGGGCGGGGGGGGCGGGAACAAGAAGATGACAAGTTGTTATTCTATTGGTATGTACTGTCTCTTTATAGTGTTTTAAAGATTGTTCTTTCAAGTTTGCCTTAGAACGTAGCATTTTATTTCCAAAGTGTAGTTAATCTTTGCTTTCTCACAGCAGGGTGTTCACATTACAAGGCTGCATTGTTTATTTGCCCATCAACTGGGCTTTTGGTGGAAATGACGCACCACCAGCACCATGATGTCCGCAAGAGTAGCAACGAGGGGGGGCGTCCGGGAACAAGAAGATGACAAGTTGTTATTCTATTGGTATGTACTGTCTCTTTATTGTGTTTTAAAGATTGTTCTTTCATGTTTGCCTTAGAACGTAGCATTTAATTTCCAAAGTGTAATAAATCTTTGCTTTCTCACAGCAGGGTGTTCACATTACAAGGATGCAATTTTTATTTGCCCATCAACTGGGCTTTTGGTGGAAATGACGCACCACCAGCAGCATGAAGTCCGCAAGAGTGGCAACGAGGGGGGGCGTCCGGGAACAAGAAGATGACATGTTGTTATTCTATTGGAATGTACTGACTCTTTATAGTGTTTTAAAGATTGTTCTTTCAAGTTCCCCTAAGAACGTAGCATTTTATTTCCAAAGTGTAGTAAATCTTTGCTTTCTCACAGCAGGGTGTTCACATTACAAGGCTGCAATTTTTATTTGCCCATCAACTGGGCTTTTGGTGGAAATGACGCACCACCAGCACCATGATGTCCGCAAGAGTGGCAACGAGGGGGGGCGTCCGGGAACAAGAAGATGACAAGTTGTTATTCTATTGGTATGTACTGTCTCTTTATAGTGTTTTAAAGATTGTTCTTTCAAGTTTGCCTTAGAACGTAGCATTTTATTTCCAAAGTGTAGTAAATCTTTGCTTTCTCACAGCAGGGTGTTCACATTACAAGGCTGCAATTTTTATTTGCCCATCAACTGGGCTTTTTGTGGAAATGAGGCACCATCAGCAGCATGATGTCCACAAGAGTGGCAACGAGGGGGGGGGGGGGGGGCGGGAACAAGAAGATGACAAGATGTTTTTCTATTGGTATGTACTGTCTCTTTATAGTGTTTTAAAGATTGTTCATTCAAGTTCGCCTTAGAACGTAGCATTTTATTTCCAAAGTGTAGTAAACTTTTGCTTCCTCACAGCAGGGTGTTCACTTTAGAAGGCTGCAATTTTTATTTGCCCATCAACTGGGCTTTTGGTGGAAATGACGCACCACCAGCAGCATGCTGTCCACAAGAGTGGCAATGAGGAGGGGGGGGGGGGGGGTCCGGGAAAAAGAAGATGACAAGTTGTTATTCTATTGGTATGTACTGTCTCTTTATAGTGTTTTAATGATTGTTCTTTCAAGTTTGCCTTAGAACGTAGCATTTTATTTCCAAAGTGTAGTAAATCTTTGCTTTCTCACAGCAGGGTGTTCATATTACAAGGCTGCAATTTTTATTTGCCCATCAACTGGGCTTTTGGAGGAAATGACGCACCACCAGCAGCATGATGTCCACAAGAGTGGCAACGAGGGGGGGGGGGGGTGTCCGGGATCAAGAAGAACATGACAAGTTGTTATTCTATTGGTATGTACTGTCTCTTTATAGTGTTTTAAAGATTGTTGTTTCAAGTTCGTCTTAGAACGTAGCATTTTATTTCCAAAGTGTAGTAAATCTTTGCTTTCTCACAGCAGGGTGTTCACTTTAGAAAGCCGCAATTTTTATTTGCCCATCAACTGGGCTTTTGGTGGAAATGACACACCACCAGCAGCATGATGTCCGCAAGAGTGGCAACGAGGGGGGGGGGGGGGGGTGTCCGGGAACAAGAAGATGACAAGTTGTTATTCTATTGGTATGTAATGTCTCTTTAAAGTGTTTTAAAGATTGTTCTTTCAAGTTCGTCTTAGAACGTAGCATTTTATTTCCAAAGTGTAGTAAATCTTTGCTTTCTCACAGCAGGGTGCTCACATTACAAGGCTGCAATTTTTATTTTCCCATCAACTGGGCTTTTGGTGGAAATGACGCACTACCAGCAGCATGATGTCCACAAGAGTGGCAATGAGGGGGGGGGGGGGTGGGGGTTGGGGTTGGCTCCGGGAACAAGAAGATGACATGTTGTTATTCTATTGGTATGTACTGTCTCTTTAAAGTGTTTTAAAGATTGTTCTTTCAAGTTCGTCTTAGAACGTAGCATTTTATTTCCAAAGTGTAGTAACTTTTTGCTTTCTCACAGCAGGGTGTTCACATTACAAGGCTGCAATTTTTATTTGCCAATCAACTGGGCTTTTGGTGGACATGACGCACCATCAGCAGCATGATGTCCGCAAGAGTGGCAACGAGGGGGGGCGTCCGGGAACAAGAAGATGACAAGTTGTTATTCTATTGGAATGTACTGTCTCTTTATAGTGTTTTAAAGATTGTTCTTTCAAGTTCGCCTAAGAACGTAGCATTTTATTTCCAAAGTGTAGTAAATCTTTGCTTTCTCACAGCAGGGTGTTCACATTACAAGGCTGCAATTTTTATTTGCCCATCAACTGGGCTTTTGGTGGAAATGACGCACCACCAGCAGCATGATGTCCACAAGAGTGGCAACGAGGGGGGGCGTCCGGAAACAAGAAGATGACAAGTTGTTATTCTATTGGTATGTACTGTCTCTTTATAGTGTTTTAAAGATTGTTCTTTCAAGTTTGCCTTAGAACGTAGCATTTTATTTCCAAAGTGTAGTAAATCTTTGCTTTCTCACAGCAGGGTGTTCACATTACAAGGCTGCAATTTTTTGTTGCCCATCAACTGGGCTTTTGGTGGAAATGACGCACCACCAGCAGCATGAAGTCCGCAAGAGTTGCAACGAGGGGGGGCGTCCGGGAACAAGAAGATGACAAGTTGTTATTCTATTGGAATGTACTGTCGCTTTATAGTGTTTTAAAGATTGTTCTTTCAAGTTCCCCTAAGAAAGTAGCATTTTATTTCCAAAGTGTAGTAAATCTTTGCTTTCTCACAGCAGGGTGTTCACATTACAAGGCTGCAATTTTTATTTGCCCATCAACTGGGCTTTTGGAGGAAATGACGCACCACCAGCAGCATGATGTCCGCAACAGAGGCAACGAGAGGGGGGGGGCCGGGAACAAAAAGATGACAAGATGTTATTCTATTGGTGTGTACTGTCATTTTATAGTGTTTTAAAGATTGTTCTTTCAAGTTTGCCTTAGAACGTAGCATTTTATTTCCAAAGTCTAGTAAATCTTTGCTTTCTCACAGCAGGGTGTTCACATTACAAGGCTGCAATTTTTATTTACCCATTAACTGGACTTTTGGTGGAAATGACGCACCACCAGCAGCATGATCTCCACAAGAAAGGCAACGAGGGGGGGGGGGGGGGGATGTCCGGGAACAAGAAGAAGATGACAAGTTGTTATTCTATTGGTATGTACTGTCTCTTTATAGTGTTTTAAAGATTGTTGTTTCAAGTTCGCCTTAGAACGTAGCATTTTATTTCCAAAGTGTAGTAAATCTTTGCTTTCTCACAGCAGGGTGTTCACATTACAAGGCTGCAATTTTTATTTGCCCATGAACTGGGCTTTTGGTGGAAATGATGCACCACCAGCAGCATGATGTCTGCTAGTGTCGCTACGAGGGGGGGGCTGGGGGCGGGAACAAGAAGATGACAAGTTGTTATTCTATTGGTACGTACTGTCTCTTTATGGTGTTTTAAAGATTGTTCTTTCAAGTACATCTTAGAACGTAGCATTTTATTTCCAAAGTGTAGTAAATCTTTGCTTTCTCACAGCAGGCTGTTCACATTACAAGGCTGCAATTTTTATTTGCCCATCAACTGGGCTTTTGGTGGAAATGACGCACCACCAGCAGCATGAAGTCCGCAAGGGTGGCAACGAGGGGGGGCGTCCGGGAACAAGAAGATGACAAGTTGTTATTCTATTGTAATGTACTGTCTCTTTATAGTGTTTTAAAGATTGTTCTTTCAAGCTCGCCTAAGAACGTAGCATTTTATTTCCAAAGTGTAGTAAATCTTTGCTTTCTTACAGCAGGGTGTTCACATTACAAGGCTGCAATTTTTTGTTACCCATCAACTGGGCTTTTGGTGGAAATGACGCACCACCAGCAGCATGAAGTCCGCAAGAGTGGCAACGAGGGGGGGCGTCCGGGAACAAGAAGATGACAAGTTGTTATTCTATTGGTATGTACTGCCTCTTTATAGTGTTTTAAAGATTGTTCTTCAAGTTTGCCTTAGAACGTAGCATTTTATTTCCAAAGTGTAGTAAATCTTTGCTTTCTCACAGCAGGGTGTTCACATTACAAGGCTGCAATTTTTATTTGCCCATCAACAGGGCTTTTGGTGGAAATGACGCACCACCAGCAGCATGATGTCCACAAGAGTGGCAACGAGGGGGGGGGGGGGGGCGGGAACAAGAAGATGATAAGATGTTATTCTATTGGTATGTACTGTCTCTTTATAGTGTTTTAAAGATTGTTCTTTCAGGTTTGCCTTAGAACGTAGCATTTTATTTCCAAAGTGTAGTTAATCTTTGCTTTCTCACAGCAGGGTGTTCACATTACAAGGCTGCAATTTTTATTTGCCCATCAACTGGGCTTTTGGTGGAAATGACGCACCACCAGCAGCATGAAGTTCGCAAGAGTGGCAACGAGGGGGGGCGTCCGGGAACAAGAAAATGACAAGTTGTTATTCTATTGGAATGTACTGTCTCTTTATAGTGTTTTAAAGATTGTTCTTTCAAGTTTGCCTCAGAACGTAGCATTTTATTTCCAAAGTGTAGTAAATCTTTGCTTTCTCACAGCAGGGTGTTCATATTACAAGGCTGCAATTTTTATTTGCCCATCAACTGGGCTTTTGTGGAAATGACGCACCACCAGCAGCATGATGTCCACAAGAGTGGCAACGAGGGGGGGGGGGGTCGGGAACAAGAAGATGACAAGATGTTATTCTATTGGTATGTACTGTCTCTTTATAGTGTTTTAAAGATTGTTCTTTCAAGTTCGCCTTAGAACGTAGCATTTTATTTCCAAAGTGTAGTTAATCTTTGCTTTCTCACAGCAGGGTGTTCACATTACAAGGCTGCAATTTTTATTTGCCCATCAACTGGGCTTTTGGTGGAAATGACGCACCACCAGCAGCATGAAGTCCTCAAGAGTGGCAACGAGGGGGGCCGTCCGGGAACAAGAAGATGACAAGTTGTTATTCTATTGGTATGTACTGTCTCTTTATAGTGTTTTAAAGGTTGTTCTTTCAAGTTTGCCTTAGAACGTAGCATTTTATTTCCAAAGTGTAGTAAATCTTTGCTTTCTCACAGCAGGGTGTTCACATTACAAGGCTGCAATTTTTATTTGCCCATCAACTGGGCTTTTGGTGGAAATGACGCACCACCAGCAGCATGATGTCCACAAATGTGGCAACGAGGGGGTGGGTGTCCGGGAACAAAAAGATGACAAGTTGTTATTCTATTGGTATGTACTGTCTCTTTATAGTGTTTTAAAGATTGTTCTTTCAAGTTTGCCTTAGAACGTAGCATTTTATTTCCAAAGTGTAGTAAATCTTTGCTTTCTCACACCAGGGTGTTCAAATTACAAGCCTGCAATTTTTATTTGCCCATCAACTGGGCTTTTGATGGAAATGACGCACCACCAGCAGCATGAAGTCCGCAAGAGTGGCAACGAGGGGGGGCGTCCGGGAACAAGAAGATGACAAGTTGTTATTCTATTGGTATGTACTGTCTCTTTATAGTGTTTTAAAGATTGTTCTTTCAAGTTTGCCTTAGAACGTAGCATTTGATTTCCAAAGTGTAGTAAATCTTTGCTTTCTCACAGCAGGGTGTTCACATTACAAGGCTGCAATTTTTATTTACCCATCAACTGGACTTTTGGTGGAAATGACGCACCACCAGCAGCATGAAGTCCGCAAGAGTGGCAACGAGGGGGGGCGTCCGGGAACAAGAAGATGACAAGTTGTTATTCTATTGGAATGTACTGTCCCTTTATAGTGTTTTAAAGATTGTCCTTTCAAGTTCACCTAAGAACGTATCATTTTATTTCCAAAGTGTAGTAAATCTTTGCTTTCTCACAGCAGGGTGTTCACATTACAAGGCTGCAATTTTTTGTTGCCCATCAACTGGGCTTTTGGTGGAAATGACGCACCACCAGCAGCATGAAGTCCGCAAGAGTGGCAACGAGTGGGGGCGTCCGGGAACAAGAATATGACAAGTTGTTATTCTATTGGTATGTACTGTCTCTTTATAGTGTTTTAAAGATTGTTCTTTGGAGTATGCCTTAGAACGTAGCATTTTATTTCCAAAGTGTAGTAAATCTTTGCTTTCTCACAGCAGGGTGTTCACATTACAAGGCTGCAATTTTTTTTGCCCATCAACTGGGCTTTTGGTGGAAATGACGCACCACCAGCAGCATGAAGTCCGCAAGAGTGGCAACGAGGGGGTGGGGGTGTCCGGGAACAAGAATATGACAAGTTGTTATTCTATTGGTATGTACTGTCTCTTTATAGTGTTTTAAAGATTGTTCTTTCAAGTTTGCCTTAGAACGTAGCATTTTATTTCCAAAGTGTAGTAAATCTTTGCATTCTCACAGCAAGGTGTTCACACTACAAGGCTGCAATTTTCATATGTCCATCAACTGGGCTTTTGGTGGAAATGACGCACCACCAGCAGCATTATGTCCACAAGAGTGGCAACGAGGGGGGGGTGGGGGCGGGAACAAGAAGATCACAAGTTGTTATTCTATTGGTATGTACTGTCTCTTTATGGTGTTTTACTGATTGTACTTTTAAGTACATCTTAGAACATAGCATTTTATTTCCAAAGTGTAGTAAATCTTTGCTTTCTCACAGCAGGGTGTTCACATTACAAGGCTGCGATTTTTATATGCCCATCAACTGGGCTTTTGGTGGAAATGACGCACCACCAGCAGCATGATGTCCGCAAGAGTGGCAACGAGGGGGGGGCTGGGGGCGGGGAACAAGAAGACGACAAGTTGTTATTCTATTGGTATGTACTGTCTCTTTATGGTGTTTTACAGATTGTTCTTTCAAGTACATCTTAGAACGTAGCGTTTTATTTCCAAAGTGTTGTAAATCTTTGCTTTCTCACAGCAGGGTGTTCACATTACAAGGCTGCAATTTTTATTTGCCCATCAACTGGGCTTTTGGTGGAAATGACGCACCACCAGCAGCATGATGTCCGTAAGAGTGGCAACGAGGGCGGGGGGGGGGTGGGAACAAGAAGATGACAAGTTGTTATTCTATTGGTATGTACTGTTTCTTTATGGTGTTATAAAGATTGTTCTTTCAAGTACATCTTAGAAAGTAGCATTTTATTTCCAAAGTGTAGTAAATCTTTGCTTTCTCACAGTAGGGTGTTCACATTACAAGGCTGCAAATTTTATATGCCCATCACTAGGCTTTTGGTGGAAATGACGCACCACCAGGAGCATGATGTCTGCAAGAGTGGCAACGAGGGGGGGGCTGGGGGCAAGAACAAGAAGATGACAAGTTGTTATTGTATTGGTATGTACTGTCTCTTTATGGTGTTTTAAAGATTGTTTATTCAAGTACATCTTAGAATGTAGCATTGTATTTCCAAAGTGTAGCAACTCTTTGCTTTCTCACAGCAGGGTGTTCACATTACAAGGCTGTAATTTTTATATACCCATCAACTGGGCTTTTGGTGGAAATGACGCACCACCAGCAGCATGATGTCCGCAAGAGTGGCAAAGAGGGGGGGGCAGGGGGCGGGAACAAGAAGATGACAAGTTGCTATTCTATTATTATGTTCAGTCTCTTTATGGTGTTTTAAAGACTGTTCTTTCAAGTACATCCTAGAACGTAGCATTTTATTTCCAAAGTGTAGTAAATATTTGCTTTCTCACAGCAGGGTGTTCACATTACAAGGCTGCAATTTTTATTTGCCCATAAACTGGGCTTTTGGTGGAAATGACGCGCCACCAGCAGCATGATGTCTGCAGGAGTCGCAACGAGGGGGGGACTGGGGGCGGGAACAAGAAGATGACAAGTTGTTATTCTCTTGGTATGTACTGTCTCTTTATGGTGTTTTAAAGATTGTTCTTTCAAGTACATCTTAGAAAGTAGCATTTTATTTCCAAAAAGTAGTAACTCTTTGCTTTCTCACAGCAGGGTGTTCACATTACAAGGCTGTAATTTTTATATACCCATCAACTGGGCTTTTGGTGGAAATGACGCACCACCAGCAGCATGATGTCCGCAAGAGTGGCAACGAGGGGGGGGGGCAGTAACAGAAGATGACAAGTTGTTATTCCATTGGTATGTACTGTCTCTTTATGGTGTTTTAAAGATTGTTCTTTCAAGTACATCTTAGAACGTAGCATTTTATTTCCAAAGTGTAGTAAACCTTTGCTTTCTCACAGCAGGGTGTTCACATTACAAGGCTGCAATTTTTATTTGCCCATCAACTGGGCTTTTGGTGGAAATGACGCACCACCAGCAGCATGATGTCTGCAAGAGTCGCAACGAGGGGGGGCTGGGGGCGGGAACAAGAAGATGACAAGTTGTTATTCTATTGGTATGTACTGTCTCTTTATGGTGTTTTAAAGATTGTTCTTTCAAGTACATCTTAGAACGTAGCATTTTATTTCCAAAGTGTAGTAAATCTTTGCTTTCTCAAAGCAGGGTGTTCACATTACAAGGCTGCAATTTTTATTTGCCCATGAACTGGGCTTTTGGTGGAAATGACGCACCACCAGCAGCATGATGTCTGCAAGAGTCGCTACGAGGGGGGGGCTGGGGGCGGGAACAAGGAGATGACAAGTTGTTATTCTATTGGTACGTACTGTCTCTTTATGGTGTTTTAAAGATTGTTCTTTCAAGTACATCTTAGAACGTAGCATTTTATTTCCAAAGTGTAGTAAATCTTTGCTTTTTCACAGCAGGGTGTTCACATTACAAGGCTGCAATTTTTATTTGCCCATCAACTGGGCTTTTGCTGGAAATGACGCACCACCAGCAGCATGATGTCTGCAAGATTCGCAACGAGTGGGGGCTGGGGGCGGGAACAAGAAGATGACAAGTTGTTATTCTATTGGTATGTACTGTCTCTTTGTGGTATTTTAAAGATTGTTCTTTCAAGTACATCTTAGAACGTAGCATTTTATTTCCAAAGTGTAGTAAATCTTTGCTTTCTCACAGCAGGGTGTTCACATTACAAGGCTGCAATTTTTATTTGCCCATCAACTGGGCTTTTGGTGGAAATGACGCACCACCAGCAGCATGATGTCTGCAAGAGTCGCAACGAGGGGGGGCTGGGGGCGGGAACAAGAAGATGACAAGATGTTATTCCATTGGTATGTACTGTCTCTTTATGGTGTTTTAAAGATTGTTCTTTCAAGTACATCTTAGAACGTAGCATTTTATTTCCAAAGTGTAGTAAATATTTGCTTTCTCACAGCAGGGTGTTCACATTACAAGGCTGCAATTTTTATTTGCCCATCAACTGGGCTTTTGGTGGAAATGACGCACCACCAGCAGCATGATGTCTGCAAGAGTCGCAACGAGGGGGGGCTGGGGGCGGGGACAAGAAGATGACAAGTTGTTATTCTATTGGTATGTACTGTCTCTCTATGGTGTTTTAAAGATTGTTCTTTCGAGTACATCTTAGAACGTAGCATTTTATTTCCAAAGTGTAGTAAATCTTTGCTTTCTCAAAGCAGGGTGTTCACATTACAAGGCTGCAATTTTTATTTGCCCATGAACTGGGCTTTTGGTGGAAATGACGCACCACCAGCAGCATGATGTCTGCTAGTGTCGCTACGAGGGGGGGGCTGGGGGCGGGAACAAGAAGATGACAAGTTGTTATTCTATTGGTACGTACTGTCTCTTTATGGTGTTTTAAAGATTGTTCTTTCAAGTACATCTTAGAACGTAGCATTTTATTTCCAAAGTGTAGTAAATCTTTGCTTTCTCACAGCAGGGTGTTCACATTACAAGGCTGCAATTTTTATTTGCCCATCAACTGGGCTTTTGGTGGAAATGACGCACCACCAGCAGCATGATGTCTGCAAGAGTCGCAACGAGGGGGGGCTGTTGGCGGGAACAAGAAGATGACAAGTTGTTATTCTATTGGTATGTACTGTCTCTTTATGGTGTTTTAAAGATTGTTCTTTCAAGTACATCTTAGAACGTAGCATTTTATTTCCAAAGTGTAGTAAATCTTTGCTTTCTCAAAGCAGGGTGTTCACATTACAAGGCTGCAATTTTTATTTGCCCATGAACTGGGCTTTTGGTGGAAATGAAGCACCACCAGCAGCATGATGTCTGCAAGAGTCGCTACGAGGGGGGGGCTGGGGGCGGGAACAAGAAGATGACAAGTTGTTATTCTATTGGTACGTACTGTCTCTTTATGGTGTTTTAAAGATTGTTCTTTCAAGTACATCTTAGAACGTAGCATTTTATTTCCAAAGTGTAGTAAATCTTTGCTTTCTCACAGCAGGGTGTTCACATTACAAGGTTGCAATTGTTATTTGCCCATCAACTGGGCTTTTGGTGGAAATGATGCACCACCAGCAGCATGATGTCAGCAAGAGGCACAACGAGGGGGGGGGGCTGGGGGCGGGAACAATAAGATGACAAGTTGTTATTCTCTTGGTATGTACTGTCTCTTTATGGTGTTTTAAAGATTGTTCTTTCAAGTACATCTTAGAAAGTAGCATTTTATTTCCAAAAAGTAGTAACTCTTTGCTTTCTCACAGCAGGGTGTTCACATTACAAGGCTGTAATTTTTATATACCCATCAACTGGGCTTTTGGTTGGAAATGACGCACCACCAGCAGCATGATGTCCGCAAGAGTGGCAACGAGGGGGGGGGGGGGGCAGTAACAGAAGATGACAAGTTGTTATTCCATTGGTATGTACTGTCTCTTTATGGTGTTTTAAAGATTGTTCTTTCAAGTACATCTTAGAACGTAGCATTTTATTTCCAAAGTGTAGTAAATCTTTGCTTTCTCAAAGCAGGGTGTTCTCATTACAAGGCTGCAATTTTTATTTGCCCATGAACTGGGCTTTTGGTGGAAATGACGCACCACCAGCAGCATGATGTCTGCAAGAGTCGCTACGAGGGGGGGGCTGGGGGCGGGAACAAGGAGATGACAAGTTGTTATTCTATTGGTATGTACTGTCTCTTTATGGTGTTTTAAAGATTGTTCTTTCAAGTACATCTTAGAACGTAGCATTTTATTTCCAAAGTGTAGTAAATCTTTGTTTTCTCAAAGCAGGGTGTTTACATTACAAGGCTGCAATTTTTATTTGCCCATGAACTGGGCTTTTGGTGGAAATGACGCACCACCAGCAGCATGATGTCTGCAAGAGTCGCAACGAGGGGGGGCTGGGGGCGGGAACAAGAAGATGACAAGTTGTTATTCTATTGGTATGTACTGTCTCTTTATGGTGTTTTAAAGATTGTTCTTTCAAGTACATCTTAGAACGTAGCATTTTATTTCCAAAGTGTAGTAAATCTTTGCTTTCTCAAAGCAGGGTGTTCACATTACAAGGCTGCAATTTTTATTTGCCCATGAACTGGGCTTTTGGTGGAAATGAAGCACCACCAGCAGCATGATGTCTGCAAGAGTCGCTACGAGGGGGGGGCTGGGGGCGGGAACAAGAAGATGACAAGTTGTTATTCTATTGGTACGTACTGTCTCTTTATGGTGTTTTAAAGATTGTTCTTTCAAGTACATCTTAGAACGTAGCATTTTATTTCCAAAGTGTAGTAAATCTTTGCTTTCTCACAGCAGGGTGTTCACATTACAAGGTTGCAATTGTTATTTGCCCATCAACTGGGCTTTTGGTGGAAATAATGCACCACCAGCAGCATGATGTCAGCAAGAGGCACAACGAGGGGGGGGGGCTGGGGGCGGGAACAAGAAGATGACAAGTTGTTATTCTCTTGGTATGTACTGTCTCTTTATGGTGTTTTAAAGATTGTTCTTTCAAGTACATCTTAGAACGTAGCATTTTATTTCCAAAGTGTAGTAAATCTTTGCTTTCTCACAGCAGGGTGTTCACATTACAAGGCTGCAATTTTTATATGCCCATCAACTGGGCTTTTGGTTTAAATGACGCACCACCAGCAGCATGATGTCCGCAAGAATGGCAACGAGGGGGGGGCTGGGGGCGGGAACAAGAAGATGACAAGTTGTTATTCTATTGGTATGTACTGTCTCTTTATGGTGTATTAAAGATTGTTCTTTCAAGTACATCTTTGAACGTAGCATTTTATTTCCAAAGTGTAGTAAATCTTTGCTTTCTCACAGCAGGGTGTTCACATTACAAGGTTGTAATTGTTATTTGCCCATCAACTGGGCATTAGGTGGAAATGATGCACCACCAGCAGCATGATGTCAGCAAGAGTCGCAACGAGGGGGGGGCTGGGAGCGGGAACAAGAAGATGACAAGTTGTTATTCTATTGGTATGTACTGACTCTTTATGGTGTTTTAAAGATTGTTCTTTCAAGTACATCTTAGAACGTAGCCTTTTTTTTCCAAAATGTAATAAATCTTTGCTTTCTTACAGCAGGGTGTTCACATTACAAGGCTGCAATTTTTATATGCCCATCAACAGGGCTTATGGTGGAAATGACGCACCACCAGCAGCATGATGTCCGCAAGAGTGGCTACGAGGGGGGGGGGGGGGGCGGTAACAGAAGATGACAAGTTGTTATTCTATTGGTATGTACTGTCTCTTTATGGTGTTTTAAAGATTGTTCTTTCAAGTACATCTTAGAACGTAGCATTTTATTTCCAAAGTGTAGTAAATGTTTGCTTTCTCACAGTAGGGTGTTCACATTACAAGGCTGCAATTTTTATTTGCCCATTAACTGGGATTTTGGTGGAAATGACTCACCACCAGCAGCATGATGTCAGCAAGAGTCACAACGAGGGGGGGGCTGGGGGCGGGAACAAGAAGATGACAAGTTGTTATTCTATTGGTATGTACTGTCTCTTTATGGTGTTTTAAAGATTGTTCTTTCAAGTACATCTTACAACGTAGCACTTTATTTCCAAGTGTAGTAAATCTTTGCTTTCTCACAGCAGGGTGTTCACATTACAAGGTTGCAATTGTTATTTGCCAATCAACTGGGCTTTTGGTGGAAATGATGCACCACCAGCAGCATGATGACTGCAAGAGTCGCAACGAGGGGGGGGCTGGGGGCGGGAACAAGAAGATGACAAGTTGTTATTCTATTGGTATGTACTATCTCTTTATGGTGTTTTATAGATTGTTCTTTCAAGTACATCTTAGAACATAGCATTTTATTTCCAAAGTGTAGTAAATCTTTGCTTTCTCACAGCAGGGTGTTCACATTACAACGCTGCAATTTTTATTTGCCCATTAACTGGGCTTTTGGTGGAAATGACGCACCACCAGCAGCATGATGCCTGCAAGAGTCGCAACGAGGGGGGGGCTGGGGGCGGGAACAAGAAGATGACAAGTTGTTATTCTATTGGTATGTACTGCCTCTTTATGGTGTTTTAAAGATTGTTCTTTCAAGTACATCTTAGAACGTAGCATTTTATTTCCAAAGTGTAGTAAATCTTTGCTTTCTCACAGCAGGGTGTTCACATTACAAGGCTGCAATTTTTATTTGCCCATAAACTGGCCTTTTGGTGGAAATGACGCACCACCAGCGGCATGATGTCTGCAAGAGTCGCAACGAGGGGGGGGGCTGGGGGCGGGAACAAGAAGATGACAAATTGTTATTCTATTGGTATGTACGGTCTCTTTATGGTGTTTTAAAGATTGTTCTCTCAAGTACATCTTAGAACGTAGCATTTTATTTCCAAAGTGTAGTAAATCTTTGCTTTCTCAAAGCAGGGTGATCACATTACAAGGCTGCAATTTTTATTTGCCCATCAGCTGGGCTTTTGGTGGAAATGACGCACCACCAGCAGCATGATGTCTGCAAGAGTCGCAACGAGGGGGGGGCTGGGGGCGGGAACAAGAAGATGACAAATTGTTATTCTATTGGTACGTACTGTCTCTTTATGGTGTTTTAAAGATTGTTCTTTCAAGTACATCTTAGAACGTAGCATTTTATTTCCAAAGTGTAGTAAATCTTTGCTATCTCAAAGCAGGGTGTTCACATTACAAGGCTGCAATTTTTATTTGCCCATCAACTGGGCTTTTGGTGGAAATGACGCACCACCAGCAGCATGATGTCCGCAAGAGTGGCAACGAGGCGGGGGCTGGGGGCGGGAACAAGAAGATGACAAGCTGTTATTCTATTGGCATGTAGTGTCTCTTTATGGTGTTTTAAATATTGTTCTTTCAAGTACATCTTAGAACGTAGCATTTTATTTCCAAAGTGTAGTAAATCTTTGCTTTCTCACAGCAGGGTGTTCACATTACAAGGCTGCAATTTTTATTTGCCCATCAACAGGGCTTTTCGTGGAAATGACGAACCACCAGCAGCATGATGTCTGCAAGAGTCGCAACGAGGGGGGGGCTGGGGGCGGGAACAAGAAGATGACAAGTTGTTATTCTATTGGTATGTACTGTCTCTTTATGGTGTTTTAAAGATTGTTCTTTCAAGTACATCTTAGAACGTAGCCTTTTTTTTCCAAAGTGTAGTAAATCTTTGCTTTCTCAAAGCAGGGTGTTCACACTACAAGACTGCAATTGTTATTTGCCCATCAACTGGGCTTTTGGTGGTATTACGCACCACCAGCAGCATGATGTCTGCAAGAATGGCAACGAGGGGGGGGCTGGGGGCGGGAACAAGAAGATGACAAGTTGTTATTCTATTGGTATGTACTGTCTCTTTATGGTGTTTTAAAGATTGTTATTTCAAGTACATCTTAGAACGTAGCATTTTATTTCCAAAGTGTAGTAAATCTTTGCTTTCTCACAGCAGGGTGTTCACATTACAAGGCTGCAATTTTTATTTGCCCATTAACTGGGCTTTTGGTGGAAATGACGCACCACCAGCAGCATGATGTCTGCAAGAGTCGCAACGAGGGGGAGGGTGGGGGCGGGAACAAGAAGATGACAAGTTGTTATTCTATTGGTATGTACTGTCTCTTTATGGTGTTTTAAAGCTTGTTCTTTCAAGTACATCCTAGAACGTAGCATTTTATTTGCAATGTGTAGTAAATCTTTGCTTTCTCACAGCAGGGTGTTCATATTACAAGGCTGCAATTTTTATTTGCCCATTAACTGGGCTTTTGGTGGAAATGACACACCACCAGCAGCATGATGTCTGCAAGAGTCACAACGAGGGGGGGGCTGGGGGCGGGAACAAGAAGATGACAAGTTGTTATTCTATTGGTATGTACTGTCTCTTTATGGTGTTTTAAAGATTGTTCTTTCAAGTACATCTTAGAACGTAGCATATTATTTCCAATGTATAGTAAATCTTTGCTTTCTCACAGCAGGGTGTTCACATTACAAGTCTGCAAATTTTATTTGCCCATCAACTGGGCTTTTGGTGGAAATGACGCACCACCAGCAGCATGATGTCTGCAAGAGTCGCTACGAGGGGGGGGCTGGGGGCGGGACCAAGAAGATGACAAGTTGTTATTCTATTGGTATGTACTGTCTCTTTATTGTGTTTTAAAGATTGTTCTTTCAAGTACAACTTAGAACGTAGCATTTTATTTCCAAAGTGTAGTAAATCTTTGCTTTCTTACAGCAGGCTGTTCACATTACAAGGCTGCAATTTTTATATGCCCATCAACAGGGCTTATGGTGGAAATAACGCACCACCAGCAGCATGATGTCCGCAAGAGTGGCAACGAGGGGGGGGGGGGGGGGGCGGTAACAGAAGATGACAAGTTGTTATTCTATTGGTATGAACTGTCTCCTTGTGGTGTTTTAAAGATTGTTCTTTCAAGTACATCTTAGAACGTAGCACTTTATTTCCAAAGTGTAGTAAATCTTTGCTTTCTCACAGCAGGGTGTTCACATTGCAAGGCTGCAATTTTTATTTGCCCATTAACTGGGCTTATGGTGGAAATGACGCACCACCAGCAGCATGATGTCTGCAAGAGTCGTAACGAGGGGGGGGCTAGGGGCGGGAACAAGAAGATTACAAGTTGTTATTCTATTGGTATGTACTGTCTCTTTATGGTGTTTTAAAGATTGTTCTTTCAAGTACATCTTGGAACGTAGCATTTTATTTCCAAAGTGTAGTAAATTTTTGCTTTCTCACAGCAGGGTGTTCACATTACAAGGCTGCAATTTTTATTTGCCCATCAACTGGGCTTTTGGTGGAAATGACGCACCACCAGCAGCATGATGTCTGCAAGAGTCGCAACGAGGGGGCGGCTGGGGGCGGGAACAAGAAGATGACAAGTTGTTATTCTATTGGTATGTACTGTCTCTCTATGGTGTTTTAAAGATTGTTCTTTCAAGTACATCTTAGAACGTAGCATTTTATTTCCAAAGTGTAGTAAATCTTTGCTTTCTCACAGCAGGGTGTTCACATTACAAGGCTGCAATTTTTATTTGCCCATCAACTGGGCTTTTGGTGGAAATGACGCGCCACCAGCAGCATGATGTCTGGAAGAGTCGCAACGAGGGGGGGATGGGGGAGGGAACAAGAAGATGACAAGTTGTTATTCTATTGGTATGTACTGTCTCTTTATGGTGTTTTAAAGACTGTTCTTTCAAGTACATGTTAGAAAGTAACATTTTATTTCCAAAGTGTAGTAACTCTTTGCTTTCTCACAGCAGGGTGTTCACATTACAAGGCTGTAATTTTTATATGCCCATCAACAGGGCTTATGGTGGAAATGACGCACCACCAACAGCATGATGTCCGCAAGAGTGGCAACGAATGGGGGAGGGGGGGGGCGATAACAGAAGATGACAAGTAGTTATTCTATTGGTATGTACTGTCTCTTTATGGTGTTTTAAAAATTGTTCTTTCAAGTACATCTTAGAACGTAGCATTTTATTTCCAAAGTGTAGTAAATCTTTGCTTTCTGAGAGTAGGGTGTTCACATTACAAGGCTGCAATTTTTATATGCCCATCAACAGGGCTTTTGGTGGAAATGACGCACCACTAGCAGCATGATGTCAGTAAGAGTGTCAACGAGGGGGGGGGCTGGGGGCGGGAACAAGAAGATGACAAGTTGTTATTCTCTTGGTATGTACTGTCTCTTTATGGTGTTTTAAAGACTGTTCTTTCAAGTACATCTTAGAACGTAGCATATTATTTCCAATGTATAGTAAATCTTTGCTTTCTCACAGCAGGGTGTTCACATTACAAAGCTGCAATTTTTATTTGCCCATCAACTGGGCTTATGGTGGAAATGACGCACCACCAGCAGCATGATGTCTGCAAGAGTCGCTACGAGGGGGGGCTGGGGGCGGGAACAAAAAGATGACAAGTTGTTATTCTATTGGTACGTACTGTCTCCTTATGGTGTTTTAAAGATTGTTCTTTCAAGTACATCTTAGAACGTAGCATTTTATTTCCAAAGTGTAGTAAATCTTTGCTTTCTCACAGCAGGGTGTTCACATTGCAAGGCTGCAATTTTTATTTGCCCATTAACTGTGCTTATGGTGGAAATGACGCACCACCAGCAGCATGATGTCTGCAAGAGTCGTAACGAGGGGGGGGCTGGGGGCGGGAACAAGAAGATGACAAGTTGTTATTCTATTGGTATGTACTGTCTCTTTATGGTGTTTTAAAGATTGTTCTTTCAAGTACATCTTGGAACGTAGCATTTTATTTCCAAAGTGTAGTAAATTTTTGCTTTCTCACAGCAGGGTGTTCACATTACAAGGCTGCAATTTTTATTTGCCCATCAACTGGGCTTTTAGTGGAAATGACGCACCACCAGCAGCATGATGTCTGCAAGAGTCGCAACGAGGGGGCGGCTGGGGGCGGGAACAAGAAGATGACAAGTTGTTATTCTATTGGTATGTACTGTCTCTCTATGGTGTTTTAATGATTGTTCTTTCAAGTACATCTTAGAACGTAGCATTTTATTTCCAAAGTGTAGTAAATCTTTGCTTTCTCACAGCAGGGTGTTCACATTACAAGGCTGCAATTTTTATTTGCCCATCAACTGGGCTTTTGCTGGAAATGACGCACCACCAGCAGCATGATGTCTGCAAGAGTCGCTACGAGGGGGGGGCTGGGGGCGGGAACAAGAAGATGACAAGTTGTTATTCTATTGGTACGTACTGTCTCCTTATGGTGTTTTAAAGATTGTTCTTTCAAGTACATCTTAAAACGTAGCATTTTATTTCCAAAGTGTAGTAAATCTTTGCTTTCTGAGAGTAGGGTGTTCACATTACGAGGCTGCAATTTTTATATGCCCATCAACAGGGCTTTTGGTGGAAATGACGCACCACTAGCAGCATGATGTCCGTAAGAGTGTCAATGAGGGGGGGGGCTGGGGGCGGGAACAAGAAGATGACAAGTTGTTATTCTATTGGTATGTACTGTCTCTTTATGGTGTTTTAAAGATTGTTCTTTCAAGTACATCTTAGAACGTAGCATTTTATTTCCAATGTATAGTAAATCTTTGCTTTCTCACAGCAGGGTGTTCACATTACAAGGCTGCAATTTTTATTTGCCCATCAACTGGGCTTTTGGTGGAAATGACGCACCACCAGCAGCATGATGTCTGCAAGAGTCGCTACGACGGGGGGGCTGGGGGCGGGAACAAGAAGATGACAAGTTGTTATTCTATTGGTATGTACTGTCTCTTTATGGTGTTTTAAAGATTGTTCTTTCAAGTACATCTTAGAACGTAGCATTTTATTTCCAAAGTGTAGTAAATCTTTGCTTTCTTACAGCAGGCTGTTCACATTACAAGGCTGCAATTTTTATTTGCCCATCAACTGGGCTTTTGGTGGAAATGACGCACCACCAGCAGCATGATGTCAGCAATAGTCACAACGAGGTTGGGGCTGGGGGCGGGAACAAGAAGATGACAAGTTGTTATTGAATTGGTATGTACTTTCTCTTTATGGCGTTTTAAAGATTGTTCTTTCAAGTACATCTTAGAACGTAGCATTTTATTTCCAAAGTGTAGTAAATCTTTGCTTTCTCACAGGAGGGTGTTCACATTACAAGGCTGCAATTTTTATTTGCCCATCAACTGGGCTTTTGGTGGAAATGACGCACCACCAGCAGCATGATGTCCGCAAGAACGGCAACGAGGGGGGGGGCTGGGGGCGGGAACAAGAAGATGACAAGTTGTTATTCTATTGGTATGTACTGTCTCTTTATGGTGTTTTAAAGATTGTTCTTTCAAGTACATCTTAGAACGTAGCATTTTATTTCCAAAGTGTAGTAAATCTTTGCTTTCTTACAGCAGGCTGTTCACATTACAAGGCTGCAATTTTTATATGCCCATCAACAGGGCTTATGATGGAAATAACGCACCACCAGCAGCATGATGTCCGCAAGAGGGGCAACGAGGGGGGGGGGGGGCGGTAACAGAAGATGACAAGTTGTTATTCTATTGGTATGAACTGTCTCCTTATGGTGTTTTAAAGATTGTTCTTTCAAGTACATCTTAGAACGTAGCATTTTATTTCCAAAGTGTAGTAAATCTTTGCTTTCTCACAGCAGGGTGTTCACATTGCAAGGCTGCAATTTTTATTTGCCCATTAACTGGGCTTATGGTGGAAATGACGCACCACCAGCAGCATGATGTCTGCAAGAGTCATAACGAGGGGGGGGGGCTGGGGGCGGGAACAAGAAGATGACAAGTTGTTATTCTATTGGTATGTACTGTCTCTCTATGGTGTTTTAAAGATTGTTCTTTCAAGTACATCTTAGAACGTAGCATTTTATTTCCAAAGTGTAGTAAATCTTTGCTTTCTCACAGCAGGGTGTTCACATTACAAGGCTGCAATTTTTATTTGCCCATCAACTGGGCTTTTGGTGGAAATGACGCGCCACCAGCAGCATGATGTCTGGAAGAGTCGCAACGAGGGGGGGATGGGGGCGGGAACAAGAAGATGACAAGTTGTTATTCTATTGGTATGTACTGTCTCTTTATGGTGTTTTAAAGACTGTTCTTTCAAGTACATGTTAGAAAGTAACATTTTATTTCCAAAGTGTAGTAACTCTTTGCTTTCTCACAGCAATGTGTTCACATTACAAGGCTGTAATTTTTATATGCCCATCAACAGGGCTTATGGTGGAAATGACGCACCACCAACAGCATGATGTCCGCAAGAGTGGCAACGAGTGGGGGAGGGGGGGGCGGTAACAGAAGATGACAAGTAGTTATTCTATTGGTATGTACTGTCTCTTTATGGTGTTTTAAAGATTGTTCTTTCAAGTACATCTTAAAACGTAGCATTTTATTTCCAAAGTGTAGTAAATCTTTGCTTTCTCACAGTAGGGTGTTCACAATACAAGGCTGCAATGTTTATATGCCCATCAACAGGGCTTTTGGTGGAAATGACACACCACCAGCAGCATGATGTCTGTAAGAGTGTCAACGAGGGGGGGGGGGGGGCTGGGGGCGGGAACAAGAAGATGACAAGTTGTTATTCTATTGGTATGTACTGTCTCTTTATGGTGTTTTAAAGATTGTTCTTTCAAGTACATCTTAGAACGTAGCATTTTATTTCCAAAGTGTAGTAAATCTTTGCTTTCTTACAGCAGGGTGTTCACATTACAAGGCTGTAATTTTTATATGCCCATCAACAGGGCTTATGGTGGAAATGACGCACCACCAGCAGCATGATGTCCGCAAGAGTGGCAACGAGGAGGGGGGGGGGGGGGGGCGGTAACAGAAGATGACAAGTTGTTATTCTATTGGTATGTACTGTCTCTTTATGGTGTTTAAAGATTGTTCTTTCAAGTACATCTTAGAACGTAGCATTTTATTTCCAAAGTGTAGTAAATCTTTGCTTTCTGAGAGTAGGGTGTTCACATCACAAGGCTGCAATTTTTATGTGCCCATCAACAGGGCTTTTGGTGGAAATGATGCACCACTAGCAGCATGATGTCCGTAAGAGTGTCAACGATGGGGGGGGGGCTGGGGGCGGGAACAAGATGATGACAAGTTGTTATTCTATTGGTATGTACTGTCTCTTTATGGTGTTTTAAAGATTGTTCTTTGAAGTACATCTTAGAACGTAGCATTTTATTTCCAAAGTGTAGTAAATCTTTGCTTTCTCACAGTAGGGTGTTCACATTACAAGGCTGCTATTTTTATATGCCCATCAACAGGGCTTTTGGTGGAAATGTCGCACCACCAGCAGCATGATGTCCGTAAGAGTGTCAACGAGGGGGGGGGCTGGGGGCGGGAACAAGAAGATGACAAGTTGTTATTCTATTGGTATGTACCGTCTCTTTATGGTGTTTTAAAGATTGTTCTTTCAAGTACATCTTAGAACGTAGCATTTTATTTCCAAAGTGTAGTAAATCTTTGCTTTCTTACAGCAGGGTGTTCACATTACAAGAGTGTAATTATTATATGCCCATCAACAGGGCTTATGGTGGAAATGACGCACCACCAGCAGCATGATGTACGCATGAGTGGCAACAAGGAGGGGGGGGGGGGCGGTAACAGAAGATGACAAGTTGTTATTCTATTGGTATGTACTGTCTCTTTATGGTGTTTTAAAGATTGTTCTTTCAAGTACATCTTAGAACGTAGCATTTTATTTCCAAAGTGTAGTAAATCTTTGCTTTCTGAGAGTAGGGTGTTCACATTAAAAGGCTGCAATTTTTATATGCCCATCAACAGGGCTTTTGGTTGAAATGACGCACCACTAGCAGCATGATGTCCGTAAGAGTGTTAACGAGAGGGGGGGCTGGGGGCGGGAACAAGAAGATGACAAGTTGTTATTTTATTGGTATGTACTGTCTCTTTATGGTGTTTTAAAGATTGTTCTTTCAAGTACATATTAGAACGTAGCATTTTATTTCCAATGTGTAGTAAATCTTTGCTTTCTCACAGTAGGGTGTTCACATTACAAGGCTGCTATTTTTATATGCCCATCAACAGGGCTTTTGGTGGAAATGACGCACCACCAGCAGCATGATGTCCGTAAGAGTGTCAATGAGGGGGGGGGCTGGGGGCGGGAACAAGAAGATGACAAGTTGTTATTCTATTGGTATGTACTGTCTCTTTATGGTGTATTAAAGATTGTTCTTTCAAGTACATCTTAGAACGTAGCATTTAATTTCCAAAGTGTAGTAAATCTTTGCTTTCTTACAGCAGGGTGTTCACATTACAAGGCTGTAATTTTTATATGCCCATCAACAGGGCTTATGGTGGAAATGACGCACCACCAGCAGCATGATGTATCCAAGAGTGGTAACGAGGGGGGGGTGGGCGGTAACAGAAGATGACAAGTTGTTATTCTATTGGTATGTACTGTCTCTTTATGGTGTTTTAAAGATTGTTCTTTAGAGTACACCTTAGAACGTAGCATTTTATTTCCAAAGTGTAGTAAATCTTTGCTTTCTCACAGTGGGGTGCTCACATTACAAGGCTGCAATTTTTATATGCATATCAACAGGGCTTTTGGTGGAAATGACGCACCACCAGCAGCATGATGTCCGTAAGAGTGACAACGAGGGGGGGGGGGGGGGCGGTAACAGAAGATGACACGTTGTTATTCTATTGGAATGTACTGTCTCTTTATGGTGTTTTAAAGATTGTTCTTTCAAGTACATCTTAGAACGTAGCATTTTATTTCCAAAGTGTAGTAAATCTTTGCTTTCTCACAGTAGGGTGTTCACATTACAAGGCTGCAATTTTTATACGCCCATCAACAGGGCTTTTGGTGGAAATGACGCACCACCAGCTGCATGTTGCCCGTAAGAGTGGCAACGAGGGGTGGGCTGTGGGCGGGAACAAGAAGATGACAAGTTGTTATTCTATTGGTATGTACTGTCTCTTTATGGTGTATTAAGATTGTTCTTTCAAGTATATCTTAGAACGTAGCATTTTATTTCCAAAGTGTTGTAAATCTTTGCTTTCTTACAGCAGGGTGTTCAAATTACAAGGCTGTAATTTTTATATGCCCATCAACAGGGCTTATGGTGGATATGACGCACCACCAGCAGCATGATGTGCGCAAGAGTGGTAACGAGGGGGGGAGGGGCGGTAACAGAAGATGACAAGTTGTTATTCTATTGGTATGTACTGTCCCTTTATAGTGTTTTAAAGATTGTTCTTTCAAGTACATCTTAGAACGTAGCATTTTATTTCCAAAGTGTAGTAAATCTTTGCTTTCTCACCGTATGGTGTACACATTACAAGGCTGCAATTTTTATATGCCCATCAACAGGGGTTTTGGTGGAAATGACGCACCACCAGCAGCATGATGTCCGCAAGAGTGGCAACGAGGGGGGGGGGGGGGCGGTAACAGAAGATGACAAGTTGTTATTCTATTGGTATGTACTGTCTCTTTATGGTGTTTTAAAGATTGTTCTTTCAAGTACATCTTAGAACGTAGCATTTTATTTCCAAAGTGTAGTAAATCTTTGCTTTCTCACAGTGGGGTGCTCACATTACAAGGCTGCAATTTTTTATATGCCCGTCAACAGGGCTTTTGGTGGAAATGACGCACCACCAGCAGCATGATCCCCGTAAGAGTGGCAACGAGGGGGGGGGCTGTGGGCGGGAACAAGAAGATGACAAGTTGTTATTCTATTGGTATGTACTGTCTCTTTATGGTGCTTTAAAGATTGTTCTTTCAAGTACATCTTAGAACGTAGCATTTTATTTCCAAAGTGTAGTAAATCTTTGCTTTCTCACAGTATGGTGTTCACATTACAAGGCTGCAATTTTTATATGCCCATCAACAGGGCTTTTGGTGGAAATGACACACCACCAGCAGCATGATGTCCGTAAGAGTGTCAACGAGAGGGGGGGCTGGGGGCGGGAACAAGAAGATGACAAGTTGTTATTCTAATGTTATGTACTGTCTGTTTATGGTGTTTTAAAGATTGTTCTTTCAAGTACATCTTAGAACGTAGCATTTTATTTCCAAAGTGTAGTAAATCTTTGCTTTCTTACAGCAGGGTGTTCACATTACAAGGCTGTAATTTTTATATGCCCATCAACAGGGCTTATGGTGGAAATGACGCACCACCAGCAGCATGATGTCCGCAAGAGTGGCAACGAGGGGGGGGGGGGCGGTAACAGAAGACGACAAGTTGTTATTCTATTGGTATGTACTGTCTCTTTATGGTGTTTTAAAAATTGTTCTTTCAAGTACATCTTAGAACGTAGCATTTTATTTCCAAAGTGTAGTAAATCTTTGCTTTCTCACAGTAGGGTGTTCACATTACAAGGCTGCAATTTTTATATGCCCATCAACAGGGCTTTTGGTGGAAATGACGCACCACCAGCAGCATGATGTCCGCAAGAGTGGTTAGCGAGGGGTGGGGGGGGGGGGTGGGCGGTAACAGAAGATGACAAGTTGTTATTCTATTGGTATGTACTGTCTCTTTATGGTGTTTTAAAGATTGTTCTTTCAAGTACATCTTAGAACGTAGCATTTTATTTCCAAAGTGTAGTAAATCTTTGCTTTCCTACAGCAGGGTGTTCACATTACAAGGCTGCAATTTTTATATGCCCATCAACAGGGCTTATGATGGAAATGACGCACCACCAGCAGCATGATGTCCGCAAGAGTGGCAACGAGGGGGTGGGGTGGTAACAGAAGATGACCATTTGTAATTCTATTGGTATGTACTGTCTCTTTATGGTGTTTTAAAGATTGTTCTTTCAAGTACACCTTAGAACGTAGCATTTTATTTCCAAAGTGTAGTAAATCTTTGCTTTCTCACAGCAGGGTGTTCACATTACAAGGCAGCAATTTTTATTTGCCCATTAACTGGGCTTTTGGTGGAAATGACGCACCACCAGCAGCATGATGTCCGCAAGTGTTGCAACGAGGGGGGGGCTGGGGGCGGGAACAAGAAGATGACAAGTTGTTATTCTATTGGTATGTACCGTCTCTTTATGGTGTTTTAAAGATTGTTCTTTCAAGTACATCTTAGAACGTAGCATTTTATTTCCAAAGTGTAGTAAATCTTTGCTTTCTTACAGCAGGGTGTTCACATTACAAGGCTGTAATTTTTATATGCTTATCAACAGGGCTTATGGTGGAAATGACGCACCACCAGCAGAATGATGTCCGCAAGAGTGGCAACGAGGAGGGGGGGGTGGGGGGGGCGGTAACAGAAGATGACAAGTTGTTATTCTATTGGTATGTACTGTCTCTTTATGGTGTTTTAAAGATTGTTCTTTCAAGTACATCTTAGAACGTAGCATTTTATTTCCGAAGTGTAGTAAATCTTTGCTTTCTGAGAGTAGGGTGTTCACATTACAAGGCTGCAATTTTTATATGCCCATCAACAGGGCTTTTGGTGGAAATGACGCACCACTAGCAGCATGAAGTCCGTAAGAGTGTCAACGAGGAGGGGGGCTGGAGGCGGGCACAAGAAGATGACAAGTGGTTATTCTATTGGTATGTACTGTCTCTTTATGGTGTTTTAAAGATTGTTCTTTCAAGTACATCTTAGAACGTAGCATTTCATTTCCAAAGTGTAGTAAATCTTTGCTTTCTCACAGTAGGGTGTTCACATTACAAGGCTGCAAATTTTATATGCCCATCAACAGGTCTTTTGGTGGAAATGACGCACCACCAGCAGCATGATGTCCTTAAGAGTGTCAACGAGGGGTGGGGCTGGGGGCGGGAACAAGAGGATGAAAAGTTGTTATTCTATTGATATGTACTGTCTCTTTATGGTGTTTTAAAGATTGTTCTTTCAAGTACATCTTAGAACGTAGCATTTTATTTCCAAAGTGTAGTAAATATTTGCTTTCTTACAGCAGGGTGTTCACATTACAAGGCTGTAATTTTTATATGCCCATCAACAGGGCTTATGGTGGAAATGACGCACCACCAGCAGCATGATTTCCGAAAGAGTGACAACGAGGGGGGGGGGGGGGGCAGTAACAGAAGATGACAAGTTGTTATTCTATTGGTATGTACTGTCTCTTTATGGTGTTCTAAAGATTGTTCTTTCAAGTACATCTTAGAACGTAGCATTTTATTTCCAAAGTGTAGTAAATCTTTGCTTTCTCACAGTAGGGTGTTCACATTACAAGGCTGCTATTTTTATATGCCCATCAACAGGGCTTTTGGTGGAAATGTCGCACCACCAGCAGCATGATGTCCGTAAGAGTGTCAACGAGGGGGGGGGCTGGGGGCGGGAACAAGAAGATGACAAGTTGTTATTCTATTGGTATGTACCGTCTCTTTATGGTGTTTTAAAGATTGTTCTTTCAAGTACATCTTAGAACGTAGCATTTTATTTCCAAAGTGTTGTAAATCTTTGCTTTCTTACAGCAGGGTGTTCACATTACAAGAGTGTAATTATTATATGCCCATCAACAGGGCTTATGGTGGAAATGACGCACCACCAGCAGCATGATGTACGCATGAGTGGCAACAAGGAGTGGGGGGGGGGGGGGCGGTAACAGAAGATGACAAGTTGTTATTCTATTGGTATGTACTGTCTCTTTATGGTGTTTTAAAGATTGTTCTTTCAAGTACATCTTAGAACGTAGCATTTTATTTCCAAAGTGTAGTAAATCTTTGCTTTCTGAGAGTAGGGTGTTCACATTAAAAGGCTGCAATTTTTATATGCCCATCAACAGGGCTTTTGGTTGAAATGACGCACCACTAGCAGCATGATGTCCGTAAGAGTGTTAACGAGGGGGGGGGCTGGGGGCGGGAACAAGAAGATGACAAGTTGTTATTCTATTGGTATGTACTGTCTCTTTATGGTGTTTTAAAGATTGTTCTTTCAAGTACATCTTAGAACGTAGCATTTTATTTCCAAAGTGTAGTAAATCTTTGCTTTCTCACAGTAGGGTGTTCACATTACAAGGCTGCTATTTTTATATGCCCATCAACAGGGCTTTTGGTGGAAATGACGCACCACCAGCAGCATGATGTCCGTAAGAGTGTCAATGAGGGGGGGGGGCTGGGGGCGGGAACAAGAAGATGACAAGTTGTTATTCTATTGGTATGTACTGTCTCTTTATGGTGTATTAAACATTGTTCTTTCAAGTACATCTTAGAACGTAGCATTTAATTTCCAAAGTGTAGTAAATCTTTGCTTTCTTACAGCAGGGTGTTCACATTACAAGGCTGTAATTTTTATATGCCCATCAACAGGGCTTATGGTGGAAATGACGCACCACCAGCAGCATGATGTGTCCAAGAGTGGTAACGAGGGGGGGGTGGGCGGTAACAGAAGATGACAAGTTGTTATTCTATTGGTATGTACTGTCTCTTTATGGTGTTTTAAAGATTGTTCTTTAGAGTACATCTTAGAACGTAGCATTTTATTTCCAAAGTGTAGTAAATCTTTGCTTTCTCACAGTGGGGTGCTCACATTAAAAGGCTGCAATTTTTATATGCATATCAACAGGGCTTTTGGTGGAAATGACGCACCACCAGCAGCATGATGTCCGTAAGAGTGACAACGAGGGGGGGGGGGGCGGTAACAGAAGATGACACGTTGTTATTCTATTGGAATGTACTGTCTCTTTATTGTGTTTTAAAGATTGTTCTTTCAAGTACATCTTAGAACGTAGCATTTTATTTCCAAAGTGTAGTAAATCTTTGCTTTCTCACAGTAGGGTGTTCACATTACAAGGCTGCAATTTTTATATGCCCATCAACAGGGCTTTTGGTGGAAATGACGCACCACCAGCTGCATGTTGCCCGTAAGAGTGGCAACGAGGGGTGGGCTGTGGGCGGGAACAAGAAGATGACAAGTTGTTATTCTATTGGTATGTACTGTCTCTTTATGGTGTATTAAGATTGTTCTTTCAAGTACATCTTAGAACGTAGCATTTTATTTCCAAAGTGTTGTAAATCTTTGCTTTCTTACAGCAGGGTGTTCAAATTACAAGGCTGTAAATTTTATATGCCCATCAACAGGGCTTATGGTGGATATGACGCACCACCAGCAGCATGATGTGCGCAAGAGTGGCAACGAGGGGGGGAGGGGCGGTAACAGAAGATGACAAGTTGTTATTCTATTGGTATGTACTGTCCCTTTATAGTGTTTTAAAGATTGTTCTTTCAAGTACATCTTAGAACGTAGCATTTTATTTCCAAAGTGTAGTAAATCTTTGCTTTCTCACAGTATGGTGTTCACATTACAAGGCTGCAATTTTTATATGCCCATCAACAGGGGTTTTGGTGGAAATGACGCACCACCAGCAGCATGATGTCCGCAAGAGCGGCAACGAGGGGGGGGGGGGGGGGGGGCGGTAACAGAAGATGACAAGTTGTTATTCTATTGGTATGTACTGTCTCTTTATGGTGTTTTAAAGATTGTTCTTTCAAGTACATCTTAGAACGTAGCATTTTATTTCCAAAGTGTAGTAAATCTTTGCTTTCTCACAGTGGGGTGCTCACATTACAAGGCTGCAATTTTTTATATGCCCGTCAACAGGGCTTTTGGTGGAAATGACGCACCACCAGCAGCATGATCCCCGTAAGAGTGGCAACGAGGGGGGGGGCTGTGGGCGGGAACAAGAAGATGACAACTTGTTATTCTATTGGTATGTACTGTCTCTTTATGGTGTTTTAAAGATTGTTCTTTCAAGTACATCTTAGAACGTAGCATTTTATTTCCAAAGTGTTGTAAATCTTTGCTTTCTTACAGCAGGGTGATCACATTACAAGGCTGTAATTTTTATATGCCCATCAACAGGGCTTATGTTGGAAATGATGCACCACCAGCAGCATGATGTGCGCAAGAGTGGCAACGAGGGGGGGAGGGGCGGTAACAGAAGATGACAAGTTGTTATTCTATTGGTATGTACTGTCCCTTTATGGTGTTTTAAAGATTGTTCTTTCAAGTACATCTTAGAACGTAGCATTTTATTTCCAAAGTGTAGTAAATCTTTGCTTTCTCACAGCAGGGTGTTCACATTACAAGGCTGCAATTTTTATATGCCCATCAACAGGGGTTTTGGTGGAACTGACGCACCACCAGCAGCATGATGTCCGCAAGAGTGGAAGCGAGGGGTGGGAGGGGGGGGGGGGGCGGTAACAGAAGATGACAAGTAGTTATTCTATTGGTATGTACTGTCTCTTTATGGTGTTTTAAAGATTGTTCTTTCAAGTACATCTTAGAACGTAGCATTTTATTTCCAAAGTGTAGTAAATCTTTGCTTTCTCACAGTATGGTGTTCACATTACAAGGCTGCAATTTTTATATGCCCATCAACAGGGCTTTTGGTGGAAATGACACACCACCAGCAGCATGATGTCCGTAAGAGTGTCAACGAGAGGGGGGGCTGGGGGCGGGAACAAGAAGATGACAAGTTGTTATTCTAATGTTATGTACTGTCTGTTTATGGTGTTTTAAAGATTGTTCTTTCAAGTACATCTTAGAACGTAGCATTTTATTTCCAAAGTGTAGTAAATCTTTGCTTTCTTACAGCAGGGTGTTCACATTACAAGGCTGTAATTTTTATATGCCCATCAACAGGGCTTATGGTGGAAATGACGCACCACCAGCAGCATGATGTCCGCAAGAGCGGCAACGAGGGGGGTGGGCGGTAACAGAAGACGACAAGTTGTTATTCTATTGGTATGTACTGTCTCTTTATGGTGTTTTAAAGATTGTTCTTTCAAGTACATCTTAGAACGTAGCATTTTATTTCCAAAGTGTAGTAAATCTTTGCTTTCTCACAGTAGGGTGTTCACATTACAAGGCTGCAATTTTTATATGCCCATCAACAGGGCTTTTGGTGGAAATGACGCACCACCAGCAGCATGATGTCCGTAAGAGTGTCAACGAGGGGTGGGGCTGGGGGCGGGAACAATAAGATGACAAGTTGTTATTCTATTGGTATGTACTGTCTCTTTATGGTGTATTAAACATTGTTCTTTCAAGTACATCTTAGAACGTAGCATTTAATTTCCAAAGTGTAGTAAATCTTTGCTTTCTTACAGCAGGGTGTTCACATTACAAGGCTGTAATTTTTATATGCCCATCAACAGGGCTTATGGTGGAAATGACGCACCACCAGCAGCATGATGTGTCCAAGAGTGGTAACGAGGGGGGGGTGGGCGGTAACAGAAGATGACAAGTTGTTATTCTATTGGTATGTACTGTCTCTTTATGGTGTTTTAAAGATTGTTCTTTAGAGTACATCTTAGAACGTAGCATTTTATTTCCAAAGTGTAGTAAATCTTTGCTTTCTCACAGTGGGGTGCTCACATTAAAAGGCTGCAATTTTTATATGCATATCAACAGGGCTTTTGGTGGAAATGACGCACCACCAGCAGCATGATGTCCGCAAGAGTGGAAGCGAGGGGTGGGAGGGGGGGGGGGGGCGGTAACAGAAGATGACAAGTAGTTATTCTATTGGTATGTACTGTCTCTTTATGGTGTTTTAAAGATTGTTCTTTCAAGTACATCTTAGAACGTAGCATTTTATTTCCAAAGTGTAGTAAATCTTTGCTTTCTCACAGTATGGTGTTCACATTACAAGGCTGCAATTTTTATATGCCCATCAACAGGGCTTTTGGTGGAAATGACGCACCACCAGCAGCATGATGTCCGTAAGAGTGTCAACGAGGGGTGGGGCTGGGGGCGGGAACAATAAGATGACAAGTTGTTATTCTATTGGTATGTACTGTCTCTTTATGGTGTATTAAACATTGTTCTTTCAAGTACATCTTAGAACGTAGCATTTAATTTCCAAAGTGTAGTAAATCTTTGCTTTCTTACAGCAGGGTGTTCACATTACAAGGCTGTAATTTTTATATGCCCATCAACAGGGCTTATGGTGGAAATGACGCACCACCAGCAGCATGATGTGTCCAAGAGTGGTAACGAGGGGGGGGTGGGCGGTAACAGAAGATGACAAGTTGTTATTCTATTGGTATGTACTGTCTCTTTATGGTGTTTTAAAGATTGTTCTTTAGAGTACATCTTAGAACGTAGCATTTTATTTCCAAAGTGTAGTAAATCTTTGCTTTCTCACAGTGGGGTGCTCACATTAAAAGGCTGCAATTTTTATATGCATATCAACAGGGCTTTTGGTGGAAATGACGCACCACCAGCAGCATGATGTCCGTAAGAGTGACAACGAGGGGGGGGGGGGCGGTAACAGAAGATGACACGTTGTTATTCTATTGGAATGTACTGTCTCTTTATTGTGTTTTAAAGATTGTTCTTTCAAGTACATCTTAGAACGTAGCATTTTATTTCCAAAGTGTAGTAAATCTTTGCTTTCTCACAGTAGGGTGTTCACATTACAAGGCTGCAATTTTTATATGCCCATCAACAGGGCTTTTGGTGGAAATGACGCACCACCAGCTGCATGTTGCCCGTAAGAGTGGCAACGAGGGGTGGGCTGTGGGCGGGAACAAGAAGATGACAAGTTGTTATTCTATTGGTATGTACTGTCTCTTTATGGTGTATTAAGATTGTTCTTTCAAGTACATCTTAGAACGTAGCATTTTATTTCCAAAGTGTTGTAAATCTTTGCTTTCTTACAGCAGGGTGTTCAAATTACAAGGCTGTAAATTTTATATGCCCATCAACAGGGCTTATGGTGGATATGACGCACCACCAGCAGCATGATGTGCGCAAGAGTGGCAACGAGGGGGGGAGGGGCGGTAACAGAAGATGACAAGTTGTTATTCTATTGGTATGTACTGTCCCTTTATAGTGTTTTAAAGATTGTTCTTTCAAGTACATCTTAGAACGTAGCATTTTATTTCCAAAGTGTAGTAAATCTTTGCTTTCTCACAGTATGGTGTTCACATTACAAGGCTGCAATTTTTATATGCCCATCAACAGGGGTTTTGGTGGAAATGACGCACCACCAGCAGCATGATGTCCGCAAGAGCGGCAACGAGGGGGGGGGGGGGGGGGCGGTAACAGAAGATGACAAGTTGTTATTCTATTGGTATGTACTGTCTCTTTATGGTGTTTTAAAGATTGTTCTTTCAAGTACATCTTAGAACGTAGCATTTTATTTCCAAAGTGTAGTAAATCTTTGCTTTCTCACAGTGGGGTGCTCACATTACAAGGCTGCAATTTTTTATATGCCCGTCAACAGGGCTTTTGGTGGAAATGACGCACCACCAGCAGCATGATCCCCGTAAGAGTGGCAACGAGGGGGGGGGCTGTGGGCGGGAACAAGAAGATGACAACTTGTTATTCTATTGGTATGTACTGTCTCTTTATGGTGTTTTAAAGATTGTTCTTTCAAGTACATCTTAGAACGTAGCATTTTATTTCCAAAGTGTTGTAAATCTTTGCTTTCTTACAGCAGGGTGATCACATTACAAGGCTGTAATTTTTATATGCCCATCAACAGGGCTTATGTTGGAAATGATGCACCACCAGCAGCATGATGTGCGCAAGAGTGGCAACGAGGGGGGGAGGGGCGGTAACAGAAGATGACAAGTTGTTATTCTATTGGTATGTACTGTCCCTTTATGGTGTTTTAAAGATTGTTCTTTCAAGTACATCTTAGAAAGTAGCATTTTATTTCCAAAGTGTAGTAAATCTTTGCTTTCTCACAGCAGGGTGTTCACATTACAAGGCTGCAATTTTTATATGCCCATCAACAGGGGTTTTGGTGGAACTGACGCACCACCAGCAGCATGATGTCCGCAAGAGTGGAAGCGAGGGGTGGGAGGGGGGGGGGGGCGGTAACAGAAGATGACAAGTAGTTATTCTATTGGTATGTACTGTCTCTTTATGGTGTTTTAAAGATTGTTCTTTCAAGTACATCTTAGAACGTAGCATTTTATTTCCAAAGTGTAGTAAATCTTTGCTTTCTCACAGTATGGTGTTCACATTACAAGGCTGCAATTTTTATATGCCCATCAACAGGGCTTTTGGTGGAAATGACACACCACCAGCAGCATGATGTCCGTAAGAGTGTCAACGAGAGGGGGGGCTGGGGGCGGGAACAAGAAGATGACAAGTTGTTATTCTAATGTTATGTACTGTCTGTTTATGGTGTTTTAAAGATTGTTCTTTCAAGTACATCTTAGAACGTAGCATTTTATTTCCAAAGTGTAGTAAATCTTTGCTTTCTTACAGCAGGGTGTTCACATTACAAGGCTGTAATTTTTATATGCCCATCAACAGGGCTTATGGTGGAAATGACGCACCACCAGCAGCATGATGTCCGCAAGAGCGGCAACGAGGGGGGTGGGCGGTAACAGAAGACGACAAGTTGTTATTCTATTGGTATGTACTGTCTCTTTATGGTGTTTTAAAGATTGTTCTTTCAAGTACATCTTAGAACGTAGCATTTTATTTCCAAAGTGTAGTAAATCTTTGCTTTCTCACAGTAGGGTGTTCACATTACAAGGCTGCAATTTTTATATGCCCATCAACAGGGCTTTTGGTGGAAATGACGCACCACCAGCAGCATGATGTCCGTAAGAGTGTCAACGAGGGGTGGGGCTGGGGGCGGGAACAATAAGATGACAAGTTGTTATTCTATTCGTATGTACTGTCTCTTTATGGTGTTTTAAAGATTGTTCTTTCAAGTACATCTTAGAACGTAGCATTTTATTTCCAAAGTGTAATAAATCTTTGCTTTCTCACAGCATGGTGTTCACATTGCATGGCTGCAATTTTTATTTGCCCATTAACTGGGCTTTTGGTGGAAATGACGCACCACAAGCAGCATGATGTCTGCAAGAGTCGCAACGAGGGGGGAGCTGGGGGCGGGAACAAGAAAATGACAAGTTGTTATTCTATTGGTATGTACTGTCTGTTTATGGTGTTTTAAAGATTGTTCTTTCAAGTACATCTTAGAACGTAGCATTTTATTTCCAAAGTGTAGTAAATTTTTGCTTTCTCACAGCAGGGTGTTCACATTACAAGGCTGCAATTTTTATTTGCCCATCAACTGGGTTTTGGTGGAAATGACGCACCACCAGCAGCATGATGTCTGCAAGAGTCGCAACGAGGGGGCGGCTGGGGGCGGGAACAAGAAGATGACAAGTTGTTATTCTATTGGTATGTACTGTCTCTTTATGGTGTATTAAAGATTGTTCTTTCAAGTACATCTTAGAACGTAGCATTTTATTTCCAAAGTGTAGTAAATCTTTGCTTTCTCACAGCAGGGTGTTCACATTACAAGGCTGTAATTTTTATATGCCCATCAACAGGGCTTATGGTGGAAATGACGCACCACCAGCAGCATGATGTGCGCAAGAGTGGCAACGGGGGGGGGAGGGGCGGTAACAGAAGATGACAAGTTGTTATTCTATTGGTATGTACTGTCCCCTTATGGTGTTTTAAAGATTGTTCTTTCAAGTACATCTTAGAACGTAGCATTTTATTTCCAAAGTGTAGTAAATCTTTGCTTTCTCACAGTAGGGTGTTCACATTACAAGGCTGCAATTTTTATATGCCCATCAACAGGGCTTTTGGTGGAAATGACGCACCACCAGCAGCATGATGTTCGCAAGAGGGGTTAGCGAGGGGGGGGGGGGGGTGGGCGGTAACAGAAGATGACAAGTTGTTATTCTATTGGTATGTACTGTCTCTTTATGGTGTTTTAAAGATTGTTCTTTCAAGTACATCTTAGAACGTAGCATTTTATTTCCAAAGTGTAGTAAATCTTTGCTTTCTCACAGTATGGTGTTCACATTACAAGGCTGCAATTGTTATATGCCCATCAACAGGGCTTTTGGTGGAAATGACGCACCACCAGCAGCATGATGTCCGTAAGAGTGTCAACGAGGGGGGGGGGGGGGGGGCTGGGGGCGGGAACAAGAAGATGACAAGTTGTTATTCTATTGGTATGTACTGTCTCTTTATGGTGTTTTAAAGATTGATCTTTCAAGTATATCTTAGAACGTAGCATTTTATTTCCAAAGTGTAGAAAATCTTTGCTTTCTTACAGCGGTGTGTTCACATTACAAGGCTGTAATTTTTATATGCCCATCAACAGGGCTTATGGTGGAAATGACGCACCACCAGCAGCATGATATCCGCAAGAGTGGCAACGAGGGGGGGGGGGGCGGTAACAGAAGATGACAAGTTGTTATTCTATTGGTATGTACTGTCTCTTTATGGTGTTTTAAAGATTGTTCTTTCAAGTACATCTTAGAACGTAGCATTTTATTTCCAAAGTGTAGTAAATCTTTGCTTTCTCACAGTAGGGTGTTCACATTACAAGGCTGCAATTTTTATATGCCCATCAACAGGGATTTTGGTGGAAAGGACGCACCAGCAGCAGCACGATGTCTGTAAGAGTGTCAACGAGGGGGGGGGGGGGGGGGGGGGGCTGGGGGCGGGAACAAGAGGATGACAAGTTGTTATTCTATTCGTATGTACTGTCTCTTTATGGTGTTTTAAAGATTGTTCTTTCAAGTACACCTTAGAACGTAGCATTTTATTTCCAAAGTGTAGTAAATCTTTGCTTTCTCACAGCAGGGTGTTCACATTACAAGGCAGCAATTTTTATTTGCCCATTAACTGGGCTTTTGGTGGAAATGACGCACCACCAGCAGCATGATGTTCGCAAGTGTTGCAACGAGGGGGGGGCTGGGGGCGGGATCAAGAAGATGACAAGTTGTTATTCTATTGGTATGTACCGTCTCTTTATGGTGTTTTAAAGATTGTTCTTTCAAGTACATCTTAGAACGTAGCATTTTATTTCCAAAGTGTAGTAAATCTTTGCTTTCTTACAGCAGGGTGTTCACATTACAAGGCTGTAATTTTTATATGCTTATCAACAGGGCTTATGGTGGAAATGACGCACCACCAGCAGAATGATGTCCGCAAGAGTGGCAACGAGGAGGGGGTGGGGGGGGGGCAGTAACAGAAGATGACAAGTTGTTATTCTATTGGTATGTACTGTCTCTTTATGGTGTTTTAAAGATTGTTCTTTCAAGTACATCTTAGAACGTAGCATTTTATTTCCAAAGTGTAGTAAATCTTTGCTTTCTCACAGTAGGGTGTTCACATTACAAGGCTGCAAATTTTATATGCCCATCAACAGGGCTTTTGGTGGAAATGACGCACCACCAGCAGCATGATGTCCGTAAGAGTGACAACGAGGGGGGGGGCTGGGGGCGGGAACAAGAAGATGACAAGTTGTTATTCTATTCGTATGTACTGTCTCTTTATGGTGTTTTAAAGATTGTTCTTTCAAGTACATCTTAGAACGTAGCATTTTATTTCCAAAGTGTAGTAAATCTTTGCTTTCTCACAGTAGGGTGTTCACATTAAAAGGCTGCAATTTTTATATGCCCATCAACAGCGCTTTTGGTGGAAATGACGCACCACCAGCAGCATGATGTCCGTAAGAGTGTCAACGAGGGGGGGGGGCGGGGTGCGGGAACAAGAAGATGAAAAGTTGTTATTCTATTGGTATGTACTGTCTCTTTATGGTGTTTTAAAGATTGTTCTTTCAAGTACATCTTAGAACGTAGCATTTTCTTTCCAAAGTGTAGTAAATATTTGCTTTCTCACAGTAGGGTGTTCACATTACAAGGCTGCAATTTTTATATGCCCATCAACAGGGCTTTTGGTGGAAATGTCGCACCACCAGCAGCATGTCCGTAAGAGTGGCAACGAGGGGGGGGGGGGTTCGGTAACAGATAATGACAAGTTGTTATTCTATTGGTATGTACTGTCTCTTTATGGTGTTTTAAAGATTGTTCTTTCAAGTACATCTTAGAACGTAGCATTTTATTTCCAAAGTGTAATAAATCTTTGCTTTCGTACAGCAGGGTGTTCACATTACAAGGCTGTAATTTTTATATGCCCAACAACAGGGCTTATGGTGGAAATGACGCACCACCAGCAGCATGATGTCCGCAAGAGCGGCAATGAGGGGGGGGGGGGGGGGGGCGGTAACAGAAGATGACAAGTTGTTATTCTATTGGTATGTACTGTCTCTTTATGGTGTTTTAAAGATTGTTCTTTCAAGTACATCTTAGAACGTAGCATTTTATTTCCAAAGTGTTGTAAATCTTTGCTTTCTCACAGTAGGGTGTTCACATTACAAGGCTGTAATTTTTATATGCCCATCAACAGGGCTTTTGGTGGAAATGATACACCACCAGCAGCATGATGTCCGTAAGAGTGTCAGCGAGGGGGGGGGGGGGCTGGGGACCGGAACAAGAAGATGACAAGTTGTTATTCTATTGGTATGTACTGTCTCTTTATGGTGTTTTAAAGATTGTTCTTTCAGGTACATCTTAGAACGTAGCATTTTATTTCCAAAGTGTAGTAAATCTTTGCTTTCTTACAGTAGGGTGTTCACATTACAAGGCTGCAATTTTTATATGCCCATCAACAGGGCTTTTGGTGGAAATGACGCACCACCAGCAGCATGATGTCCGTAAGAGTGTCAACGAGGGGGGGGGGCTGGGGGCGGGAACAAGAAGATGACAAGTTGTTATTCTATTGGTATGTACTGTCTCTTTATGGTGTTTCAAAGATTGTTCTTTCAAGTACATCTTAGAACGTAGCATTTTATTTCCAAAGTGTAGTAAATCTTTGCTTTCTTACAGCAGGGTGTTCACATTACAAGGCTGTAATTTTTATATGCCCATCAACAGGGCTTATGGTGGAAATGACGCACCACCAGCAGCATGATGTCCGCAAGAGTGGCAACGAGGGGGGAGGGGGCGGTAACAGAAGATGACAAGTTGTTATTCTATTGGTATGTACTGTCTCTTTATGGTATTTTAAAGATTGTTCTTTCAAGTACATCTTAGAACGTAGCATTTTATTTCCAAAGTGTAGTAAATCTTTGCTTTCTTACAGCAGGGTGTTCACATTACAAGGCTGTAATTTTTATATGCCCATCAACAGGGCTTATGGTGGAAATGACGCACCACCAGCATCATGATGGCCGCAAGAGGGGCAACGAGGGGGGGGGGGCGGTAACAGAAGATGACAAGTTGTTATTCTATTGGTATGTACTGTCTCTTTATGGTGTTTTAAAGATTGTTCTTTCAAGTACATCTTAGAACGTAGCATTTTATTTCCAAAGTGTAGTAAATATTTGCTTTCTCACAGTAGGGTGTTCACATTACAAGGCTGCAATTTTTATATGCCCATCAAGAGGGCTTTTGGTGGAAATGACGCACCACCAGCAGCATGATGTCCGTAAGAGTGTCAACGAGGGGGGGGGGGGGGGCTGGGGGCGGTAACAAGAAGATGACAAGTTGTAATTCTATTGGTATGTACTGTCTCTTTATGGTGTTTTAAATATTGTTCTTTCAAGTACATCTTAGAACGTAGCATTTTATTTCCAAAGTGTAGTAAATCTTTGCTTCCTTACAGCAGGGTGTTCACATTACAAGGCTGTAATTTTTATACGCCCATCAACAGGGCTTATGGTGGAAATGATGCACCACCAGCAGCATGATGTCCGCAAGAGTGGCAACGAGGGGGGGGGGCGGTAACAAAAGATGACAAGTTGTTATTCTATTGGTATGTACTGTCTCTTTATGGTATTTTAAAGATTGTTCTTTCAAGTACATCTTAGAACGTAGCATTTTATTTCCAAAGTGTAGTAAATCTTTGCTTTCTTACAGCAGGGTGTTCACATTACAAGGCTGTATTTTTATATGCCCATCAACAGGGCTTATGGTGGAAATGACGCACCACCAGCAGCATGATGTCCGCAAGAGGGGCACCGAGGGGGGGGGGGGGGGCGGTAACAGAAGATGACAAGTTGTTATTCTGTTGGTATGTACTGTCTCTTTATGGTGTTTTAAAGATTGTTCTTTCAAGTACATCTTAGAACGTAACATTTTATTTCCAAAGTGTAGTAAATATTTGCTTTCTCACAGTAGGGGGTTCACATTACAAGGCTGCAATTTTTATATGCCCATCAACAGGGCTTTTGGTGGAAATGACGCACCACCAGCAGCATGATGACCGTAAGAGTGGAAACGAGGGGGGGGGGGGCGGTAACAGAAGATGACAAGTTGTTATTCTATTGGTATGTACTTTCTCTTTATGGTGTTTTAAAGGTTGTTCTTTCAAGTACATCTTAGAACGTAGCATTTTATTTCCAAAGTGTAGTAAATTTTTGCTTTTTCACAGTAGGGTGTTCACATTACAAGGCTGCAATTTTTATATGCCCATCAACAGGGCTTTTGGCGGAAATAACGCACCACCAGCAGCATGATGTCCGTAAGAGTGGCAAGGGGGGGGGGGGGGGGCGGTAACAGAAGATGACAAGTTGTTATTCTATTGGTATGTACTGTCTCTTTATGGTGTTTTAAAGATTGTTCTTTCAAGTACATCTTAGAACGTAGCATTTTATTCCCAAAGTGTAAAAAATCTTTGCTTTCTTACAGCAGGGTGTTCACATTACAAGGCCGTAATTTTTATATGCCCATCAACAGGGCTTATGGTGGAAATGACGCACCACCAGCAGCATGATGTCCGCAAGAGTGGCAATGAGGGGGGGGGGGGGGGCGGTAACAGAAGATGACAAGTTGTTATTCTATTGGTATGTACTGTCTCTTTATGGTGTTTTAAAGATTGTTCTTTCAAGTACATCTTAGAACGTAGCATTTTATTTCCAAAGTGTAGTAAATCTTTGCTTTCTCACAGTAGGGTGTCCACATTACAAGGCTGCAATTTTTATATGCCCATCAACAGGGCTTTTGGTGGAAATGACGCACCACGAGCAGCATGATGTCCGTAAGAGTGTCAACGAGGGGGGGGGCTGGGGGCGGGAACAAGAAGATGACAAGTTGTTATTCTATTGGTATGTACTGTCTCTTTATGGAGTTTCAAAGATTGTCCTTTCAAGTACATCTTAGAACGTAGCATTTTATTTCCAAAGTGTAGTAAATCTTTGCTTTCTTACAGCAGGGTGTTCCCATTACAAGGCTGTAATTTTTATATGCCCATCAACAGGGCTTATGGTGGAGATGACGCACCACCAGCAGCATGATATCCGCAAGAGCGGCAACGAGGGGGGGGGGGGCGGTAACAGAAGATGACAAGTTGTTATTCTATTGGTATGTACTGTTCCTTTATGGTATTTTAAAGATTGTTCTTTCAAGTACATCTTAGAACGTAGCATTTTATTTCCAAAGTGTAGTAAATCTTTGCTTTCTTACAGCAGGGTGTTCACATTACAAGGCTGTAATTTTTATATGCCCATCAACAGGGCTTATGGTGGAAATGACGCACCACCAGCATCATGATGTCCGCAAGAGGGGCAACGAGGGGGGGGGGGGCGGTAACAGAAGATGACAAGTTGTTATTCTATTGGTATGTACTGTCTCTTTATGGTATTTAAAGATTGTTCTTTCAAGTACATCTTAGAACGTAGCATTTTATTTCCAAAGTGTAGTAAATATTTGCTTTCTCACAGTAGGGTGTTCACATTACAAGGCTGCAATTTTTATATGCCCATCAACAGGGCTTTTGGTGGAAATGACGCACCACCAGCAGCATGATGTCCGTAAGAGTGTCAACGAGGGGGGGGGGCGGGCTGGGGGCGGTAACAAGAAGATGACAAGTTGTAATTCTATTGGTATGTACTGTCTCTTTATGGTGTTTTAAAGATTGTTCTTTCAAGTACATCTTAGAACGTAGCATTTTATTTCCAAAGTGTAGTAAATATTTGCTTTCTCACAGTAGGGTGTTCACATTACAAGGCAGCAATTTTTATATGCCCATCAACAGGGCTTATGGTGGAAATGACGCACCACCTGCAGCATGATGACCGTAAGAGTGTCAACGAGGGGGGGGGGGGGGGGCTGGGTGCGGGAACAAGAAGATGACAAGTTGTTATTCTATTGGTATGTACTGTCTCTTTATGGTGTTTTAAAGATTGTTCTTTCAAGTACATCTTAGAACGTAGCATTTTATTTCCAAAGTGTAGTAAATCTTTGCTTTCTCACAGTAGGGTGTTCACATTACAAGGCTGCAATTTTTATATGCCCATTAACAGGGCTTTTGGTGGAAATAACGCACCACCAGCAGCATGATGTCCGTAAGAGTGGTAACGAGGGGGGGGGGGGGGGGCGGTAACAGAAGATGACAAGTTGTTATTCTATTGGTATGTACTGTCTCTTTATGGTGTTTTAAAGATTGTCCTTTCAAGTACACCTTAGAACGTAGCATTTTATTTCCAAAGTGTAGTAAATCTTTGCTTTCTTACAGCAGGGTGTTCACATTACAAGGCTGTAATTTTTATATGCCCATCAACAGGGCTTATGGTGGAAATGACACACCACCAGCAGCGTGATGTCCGTAATGGTGGCAACGAGGGGGGGGGGGGGGCGGTAACAGAAGATGACAAGTTGTTATTCTATTGGTATGTACTGTCTCTTTACGGTGTTTTAAAGATTGTTCTTTCAAGTACATCTTAGAACGTAGCATATTATTCCCAAAGTGTAATAAATCTTTGCTTTCTTACAGCAGGGTGTTCACATTACAAGGCTGTAATTTTTATATGCCCATCAACAGGGCTTATGGTGGAAATGACGCACCACGAGCAGCATGATGTCCGCAAGAGTGGCAATGAGGGGGGGGGGGGGGGGGGGCGGTAACAGAAGACGACAAGTTGTTATTCTATTGGTATGTACTGTCTCTTTATGGTGTTTTAAAGATTGTTCTTTCAAGTACATCTTAGAACGTAGCATTTTATTTCCAAAGTGTAGTAAATCTTTGCTTTCTCACAGTGGGGTGTTCACATTACAAGGCTGCAATTTTTATATGCCCATCAACTGGGCTTTTGGTGGAAATGACGCACCACCAGCAGCATGATGTCCGTAAGAGTGTCAACGAGGGGGGGGGGCTGTGGGCGGGAACAAGAAGATGACAAGTTGTTATTCTTTTGGTATGTACTGTCTCTTTATGGTGTTTCAAAGATAGTCCTTTCAAGTACATCTTAGAACGTAGCATTTTATTTCCAAAGTGTAGTAAATCTTTGCTTTCTTACAGCAGGGTGTTCACATTACAAGGCTGTAATTTTTATATGCCCATCAACAGAGCTTATGGTGGATATGACGCACCACCAGCAGCGTGATGTCCGTAAGAGTGTCAACGAGGGGGGTGGCTGGGGGCGGGAACAAGTAGATGACACGTTGTTATTCTGTTGGTATGTACTGTCTCTTTATGGTGTTTTAAAGATTGTTCTTTCAAGTACATCTTAGAACGTACCATTTTATTTCCAAAGTGTAGTAAGTCTTTGCTTTCTCACAGTAGGGTGTTCACATTACAAGGCTGCAATTTTTATATGCCCATCAACAGGGCTTTTGGTGGAAATGACGCACCACCAGCAGCATGATGCCCGTAAGAGTGGCAACGAGGGGAGGGGCTGTGGGCGGGAACAAGAAGATAACAAGTTGTTATTCTATTGGTATGTACTGTCTCTTTATGGTGTTTTAAAGATTGTTCTTTCAAGTACATCTTAGAACGTAGCATTTTATTTCCAAAGTGTTGTAAATCTTTGCTTTCTTACAGCAGGGTGTTCACATTACAAGGCTGTAATTTTTATATGCCCATCAACAGGGCTTATGGTGGAAATGACGCAGCACCAGCAGCATGATGTGCGCAAGAGGGGGGGGGGGGGGGTGGGGGGGGGGGGCGGTAACAGAAGATGACAAGTTGTTATTCTATTGGTATGTACTGTCCCTTTATGGTGTTTTAAAGATTGCTCTTTCAAGTACATCTTAGAACATAGCATTTTATTTCCAAAGTGTAGTAAGTCTTTGCTTTCTCACAGTAGGGTGTTCACATTACAAGGCTGCAATTTTTATATGCCCATCAACAGGGCTTTTGGTGGAAATGACGCACCACCAGCAGCATGAAGTCCGCAAGAGTGGCAGCGAGGGGGGGGGGGGGGGGGGCGGTAACAGAAGATGACAAGTTGTTATTCTATTGGTATGTACTGTCTCTTTATGGTGTTTTAAAGATTGTTCTTTCAAGTACATCTTAGAACGTAGCATTTTATTTCCAAAGGGTAGTAAATCTTTGCTTTCTCACAGTATGGTGTTCACATTACAAGGCTGCAATTTTTATATGCCCATCAACAGGGCTTTTGGTGGAAATGACGCACCACCAGCAGCATGATGTCCGTAAGAGTGTCAACGAGAGGGGGGGCTGGGGGCGGGAACAAGAAGATGACAAGTTGTTATTCTATTTGTATGTACTGTCTGTTTATGGTGTTTTAAAGATTGTTCTTTCAAGTACATCTTAGAATGTAGCATTTTATTTCCAAAGTGTAGTAAATCTTTGCTTTCTTACAGCAGGGTGTTCACATTACAAGGCTGTAATTTTTATATGCCCATCAACAGGGCTTATGGTGGAAATGACGCACCACCAGCAGCATGATGTGTGCAAGAGTGGTAACGAGGGGGGGAGGGGGCGGTAACAGAAGATGACAAGTTGTTATTCTATTGGTATGTACTGTCTCTTTATGGTGTTTTAAAGATTGTTCTTTCAAGTACATCTTAGAACGTAGCATTTTATTTCCAAAGTGTAGTAAATCTTTGCTTTCTCACAGTAGGGTGTTCACATTACAAGGCTGCAATTTTTATATGCCCATCAACAGGGCTTTTGGTGGAAATGATGCACCACCAGCAGCATGATGTCCGTAAGAGTGGCAACGAGGGGGGGGGGGCGGTAACAGAAGATGACAAGTTGTTATTCTATTGGTATGTACTGTCTCTTTATGGTGTTTTAAAGATTGTTCTTTCAAGTACATCTTAGAACGTAGCATTTTATTTCCAAAGTGTAATAAATCTTTGCTTTCTTACAGCAGGGTGTTCACATTACAAGGCTGTAATTTTTATATGCCCCTCAACAGGGCTTATGGTGGAAATGACGCACCACCAGCAGCATGATGTCCGCAAGAGTGGTAATGAGGGGGGGGGGGCGGTAACAGAAGATGACAAGTTGTTATTCTATTGGTATGTACTGTCTCTTTATGGTGTTTTAAAGATTGTTCTTTCAAGTACATCTTAGAACGTAGCATTTTATTTCCAAAGTGTAGTAAATCTTTGCTTTCTCACAGTAGGGTGTTCACATTACATGGCTGCAATTTTTATATGCCCATCAACAGGGCTTTTGGTTTGAAATAACGCACCACCAGCAGCATGATGTCCGTAAGAGTGTCATCGAGGGGGGGGGGCTGGGGGCGGGAAAAAGAAGATGACAAGTTGTTATTCTATTGGTATTTACTGTCTCTTTATGGTGTTTTAAGGATTGTTCTTTCAAGTACATCTTAGAACGTAGCATTTTATTTCCAAAGTGTAGTAAATCTTTGCTTTCTTACAGCAGGGTGTTCACATTACAAGGCTGTAATTTTTATATGCCCATCAACAGTTCTTATGGTGGAAATGACGCACCACCAGCAGCATAATGTCCGCAAGAGTGGTAACGAGGGGGGGGGCGGGGCGGTAACAGAAGATGACAAGTTGTTATTCTATTGGTATGTACTGTCTCTTTATGGTGTTTTAAAGATTGTTCATTCAAGTACATCTTAGAACGTAGCATTTTATTTCCAAAGTGTAGTAAATCTTTGCTTTCTCACAGTAGGGTGTTCACATTACAAGGCTGCAATTTTTACATGCCCATCAACATGGCTTTTGGTGGCAATGACGCACCACCAGCAGCATGATGCCCGTAAGAGTGGCAACGAGGGGGGGGGGGGCTGTGGGCGGGAACAAGAAGATGACAAGTTGTTATTCTATTGGTATGTACTGTCTCTTTATGGAGTTTCAAAGATTGTCCTTTCAAGTACATCTTAGAATGTAGCATTTTATTTCCAAAGTGTAGTAAATCTTTGCTTTCTTACAGCAGGGTGTTCACATTACAAGGCTGTAATTTTTATATGCCCATCAACAGGGCTTATGGTGGAAATGACGCACCACCAGCAGCATGATGTGCGCAAGAGTGGCAACGAGGGGGGCGGGGGGCGGTAACAGAAGATGACAAGTTGTTATTCTATTGGTAAGTACTGTCCCTTTATGGTGTTTTAAAGATTGTTCTTTCAAGTACATCTTAGTACGTAGCATTTTATTTCCAAAGTGTAGTAAATCTTTGCTTTCTTACAGGTGTGTGTTCACATTACAAGGCTGTAATTTTTATATGCCCATCAACAGGGCTTATGTTGGAAATGACGCACCACCAGCAGCACGATGTCCGCAAGAGTGGCAACGAGGGGGGGGGGGGGGGCGGTAACAGAAGATGACAAGTTGTTATTCTATTGGTATGTACTGTCTCTTTATGGTGTTTTAAAGATTGTTCTTTCAAGTACATCTTAGAACGTAGCATTTTATTTCCAAAGTGTAGTAAAACTTTGCTTTCTCACAGTAGGGTGTTCACATTACAAGGCTGCAATTTTTATATGCCCATCAACAGGGCTTATGGTGGTAATGACGCACCACCAGCAGCATGATGCCCGTAAGAGTGTCAACGAGAGGGGGGGCTGGGGGCGGGAACAAGAAGATGACAAGTTGTTATTCTATTTGTATGTACTGTCTGTTTATGGTGTTTTAAAGATTGTTCTTTCAAGTACATCTTAGAATGTAGCATTTTATTTCCAAAGTGTAGTAAATCTTTGCTTTCTTACAGCAGGGTGTCCACATTACAAGGCTGTAATTTTTATACGCCCATCAACAGGGCTTATGGTGGAAATGACGCACCACCAGCAGCATGATGTGTGCAAGAGTGGTAACGAGGAGGGGGGGGGCGGTAACAGAAGATGACAAGTTGTTATTCTATTGGTATGTACTGTCTCTTTATGGTGTTTTAAAGATTGTTCTTTCAAGTACATCTTAGAACGTAGCATTTTATTTCCAAAGTGTAGTAAATCTTTGCTTTCTCACAGTAGGGTGTTCACATTACAAGGCTGCAATTTTTATATGCCCATCAACAGGGCTTTTGGTGGAAATGATGCACCACCAGCAGCATGATGTCCGTAAGAGTGGCAACGAGGGGGGGGGGGGCGGTAACAGAAGATGACAAGTTGTTATTCTATTCGTATGTACTGTCTCTTTATGGTGTTTTAAAGATTGTTCTTTCAAGTACATCTTAGAACGTAGCATTTTATTTCCAAAGTGTTATAAATCTTTGCTTTCTTACAGCAGGGTGTTCACATTACAAGGCTGTAATTTTTATATGCCCCTCAACAGGGCTTATGGTGGAAATGACGCACCACCAGCAGCATGATGTCCGCAAGAGTGGTAATGAGGGGGGGGGGGCGGTAACAGAAGATGACAAGTTGTTATTCTATTGGTATGTACTGTCTCTTTATGGTGTTTTAAAGATTGTTCTTTCAAGTACATCTTAGAACGTAGCATTTTATTTCCAAAGTGTAGTAAATCTTTGCTTTCTCACAGTAGGGTGTTCACATTACAAGGCTGCAATTTTTATATGCCCATCAACAGGGCTTTTGGTGGAAATGACGCACCACTAGCAGCATGATGTCCGTAAGAGTGTCAACGAAGGGGGGGGCTGTGGGCGGGAACAAGAAGATGACAAGTTGTTATTCTATTGGTATGTACTGTCTCTTTATGGTGTTTCAAAGATTGTCCTTTCAAGTACACCTTAGAACGTAGCATTTTATTTCCAAAGTGTAGTAAATCTTTGCTTTCTTACAGCAGGGTGTTCACATTACAAGGCTGTAATTTTTATATGCCCATCAACAGGGCTTATGGTGGAAATGACACACCACCAGCAGCGTGATGTCCGTAAGAGTGTCAACGAGGGGGGTGGCTGGGGGCGGGTACAAGAAGATGACAAGTTGTTATTCTGTTGGTATGTACTGTCTCTTTATGGTGTTTTAAAGATTGTTCTTTCAATTACATCTTAGAACGTACCATTTTATTTCCAAAGTGTAGTAAGTCTTTGCTTTCTCACAGTAGGGTGTTCACATTACAAGGCTGCAATTTTTATATGCCCATCAACAGGGCTTTTGGTGGAAATGACGCACCACCAGCAGCATGATGCCCGTAAGAGTGGCAACGAGGGGGGGGGGGGGGGGGCTGTGGGCGGGAACAAGCAGATGACAAGTTGTTATTCTATTGGTATGTACTGTCTCTTTATGGTGTTTTAAAGATTGTTCTTTCAAGTACATCTTAGAACGTAGCATTTTATTTCCAAAGTGTTGTAAATCTTTGCTTTCTTACAGCAGGGTGTTCACATTACAAGGCTGTAATTTTTATATGCCCATCAACAGGGCTTATGGTGGAAATGATGCAGCACCAGCAGCATGATGTGCGCAAGAGTGGTGGGGGGTGGTGGGTGGGGGGGGGGGGCGGTAACAGAAGATGACAAGTTGTTATTCTATTGGTATGTACTGTCTCTTTATGGTGTTTTAAAGATTGTTCTTTCAAGTACATCTTAGAACGTAGCATTTTATTTCCAAAGTGTAGTAAATCTTTGCTTTCTCACAGTAGGGTGTTCACATTACAAGGCTGCAATTTTTATATGCCCATCAACAGGGCCTTTGGTGGAAATGACGCACCACCAGCAGCATGATGTCCGTAAGAGTGGCAACGAGGGGAGGGGGGGCGGTAACAGAAGATGACAAGTTGTTATTCTATTGGTATGTACTGTCTCTTTATGGTGTTTTAAAGATTGTTCTTTCAAGTACATCTTAGAACGTAGCATTTTATTTCCAAAGTGTTGTAAATCTTTGCTTTCTCACAGTAGGGTGTTCACATTACAAGGCTGTAATTTTTATATGCCCATCAACAGGGCTTTTGGTGGAAATGACGTACCACCAGCAGCATGATGTCCTTAAGAGTGTCAGCGAGAGGGAGGGGGGGGGGGGCTGGGGACGGGAACATGACGATGACAAGTTGTTATTCTATTGGTATGTACTGTCTCTTTATGGTGTTTTAAAGATTGTTCTTTCAAGTACATCTTAGAACGTAGCATATTATTTCCAAAGTGTAGTAAATCTCTGCTTTCTCACAGTAGGGTGTTCACATTACAAGGCTGCAATTTTTATATGCCCATCAACAGTGCTTTTTTTGGAAATGACGCACCACCAGCAGCATGATGTCCGTAAGAGTGTCAACGAGGGGGGGGGGGGGGGGCTGGGGGCGGGAACAAGAAGATGACAAGTTGTTATTCTGTTGGTATGTACTGTCTCTTTATGGTGTTTTAAAGATTGTTCTTTCAAGTACATCTTAGAACGTACCATTTTATTTCCAAAGTGTAGTAAGTCTTTGCTTTCTCACAGTAGGGTGTTCACATTACAAGGCTGCAATTTTTATATGCCCATCAACAGGGCTTTTGGTGGAAATGACGCCACCACCAGCAGCATGATGCCCGTAAGAGTGGCAACGAGGGGGGGGGGGCTGTGGGCGGGAACAAGAAGATGACAAGTTGTTATTCTATTGGTATGTACTGTCTCTTTATGGTGTTTTAAAGATTGTTCTTTCAAGTACATCTTAGAACGTAGCATTTTATTTCCAAAGTGTTGTAAATCTTTGTTTTCTTACAGCAGGGTGTTCACATTACAAGGCTGTAATTTTTATATGCCCATCAACAGGGCTTATGGTGGAAATGACGCAGCACCAGCAGCATGATGTGCGCAAGAGTGGCAACGTGGGGGGGGGGGGGGGGGGGTGGCGGTAACAGAAGATGACAAGTTGTTATTCTATTGGTATGTACTGTTCCTTTATGGTGTTTTAAAGATTGTTCTTTCAAGTACATCTTAGAACATAGCATTTTATTTCCAAAGTGTAGTAACTCTTTGCTTTCTCACAGTAGGGGTGTTCACATTACAAGGCTG